>NW_028222597.1:15000-33000 GCF_056783735.1 Eptatretus burgeri | reverse complement strand
GTCGCAGAAAATGAATGTTGTTAGCTGGAAGCCACCATCTTTGATGTCGTGTTCTGGCGGCGGCGGGCCAATCAGCGAGCCGGATTCCAGTCACGTGACCGCATTCGGTAGCAACAAAGAGCTTTCGTGTTTACGGTATTTCCCAGTAGATATTTCCTCGATGCGTTTGGGCCAGAAATACATCATTTATGTTCAGAATATCGCATTCAGGGTTGGGAGGATGATAAATCACACTATTTACGATCGAAATCGGTAGAGATGGAGAAATCGGATATTTTTGCCATCATCAGACGTCAAACTCCTGCTGTGATTTTCTCACAATGGAGCCGCTCAACTTCCGACTCATTTGGTCATGCCGTGTCACATATATGTGTGTGTGTGTATATATATATATATATATATATATATATATATATATATATATATATATATATATATATATATATATATATATATATATATGTAGGGTAAGAATACTGATTCTGGCTCACTTTTCCCCATGTAAATGAATGGGGGATTTTCAGCGATTTATATTTTTTTTCCCTAAAAATAAATCCCCTTTTTATCCCAAGGTATATTTATTTGTCTCCCCTTTTAACTTGGAGGTTGAACCTCATTGAATTGAACACCTGAGGGTTGAACAGCTCACTCATTGAACTTATAAAGATTTGTTCATTCTCAAATTCCTTCAATAGTTTAATTTTCTTTGCACAATAATCCCCATCTAAAATATTGACAAACAAAACATTTGAATCTTTATATTTTTTAAGATACCCCATTTGTGCCATTACGAAATGATAAACTTCTCTTAATGCTCTCATCTGACCACCTCCTGAGCCACAGGTTATTTTTTGTTAAGCCCCGCCCACTTTTCTTTAAGCCCCGCCCACTTTTGTTAAGCCCCCGCCCACTTTCCACAAGGTATTCAATAAGCCCCGCCCACTTTTCTTTAAGCCCCGCCCACTTTTCCTAAGCCCCGCCCACTTTTGGTAAGCTCCGCCCACTTTTCTTTAAGCCCCGCCCACTTTTCCTAAGCCCTGCCCACTTTTGCTAAGCTCCGCCCACTTTTCATAAGGTATTTTTTCTAAGCCACGCCCACTTTTCCTAAGCCCCCGCCCACTTTTGCTAAGCTCCGCCCACTTTTCATAAGGTATTTTCCTAAGCCACGCCCACTTTTCCTAAGCTCCGCCTACTTTTGCTAAGCCCCGCCCACTCTTACATCATTTCCAGTTCATCTCTGACTCACAAAGAAATCACTAGAAAATTACAGGATGTTATGGTTTTGAAAAATTTCCCAATGAAGGCTTGCCTAGGCTTGCCCAGGGAATTTCCAAAGGAAACCACACCCACCAGTCTTTCTCTATAAAAGCTTCAAACCCAGGCTCCATTTTAAACATTTGTTCTTGCTGGCAATGGTGTTCTGTGTGCTTGTCTCAAACTCTCTGTCTTCTATGGAACTAAACCTTCAAGTTGATGAACTGGATTCAAACCTCTTATCTATTGAGGTAAGATTTTTTATTTTCCTATTTTCAAACTTTGATTGAAGCATACTCATTTAATAATTAAATAACTTAATTAATACATTATTATTTTCTCTCACAGGAAATTGTGTCTGAAATACGAAATGAAAATACTGCTTTTGCTACAACTTTGGGGGAAATTGTTGGCTTGGTTGAAGACCTTGAGTGGGATGACTTTGGTGTTTCTTGGAACTCTCTGTCTTCTATGAAACTAAACCTTCAAGTTGATGAACTGGATTCAAACCTCTTATCTATTGAGGTAAGATTTTTTATTTTCCTATTTTCAAACTTTGATTGAAGCATACTCATTTAATAATTAAATAACTTAATTAATACATTATTATTTTCTCTCACAGGAAATTGTGTCTGAAATACGAAATGAAAATACTGCTTTTGCTACAACTTGGGGCGAAATTGTTGGCTTGGTTGAAGACCTTATGAGCGACCAAGACCCACAGAACGAGTTCGTCCTTGATGACCCAACCAAAGAGTTATACCTTGGAGACCAGCAAAATCCTGAAAAAGAGTTTTACAGCAATAGTACTCATTGTGAGTTATCAAGACAATACCCACTGAACAAGTTATACCTTGATGAGCCAGAATACAAGTTTTACCTTGGAGACTCACAAATTTTGAAAAAATCAGTAAATGAGTTCTGCCTTGATGGTTTAAATAACTACCTTGGAGACTCAGGAAAAGGGTTTTGCCAAGATGGTTCTAAATATGGGGCCTACCTTGGAGACTCACAAATTTTGAAAAAATCAGTAAATGAGTTCTGCCTTGATGGTTTAAATAACTACCTTGGAGACTCAGGAAAAGGGTTCTGCCAAGATGGTTCTAAATATGGGGCCTACCTTGGAGACTCACAAATTTTGAAAAAATCAGTAAATGAGTTCTGCCTTGATGGTTTAAATAACTACCTTGGAGACTCAGGAAAAGGGTTCTGCCAAGATGGTTCTAAATATGGGGCCTACCTTGGAGACTCACAAATTTTGAAAAAATCAGTAAATGAGTTATCCTTAAGAGACTTTGTAAGTTGGTTTTACTTTGAATACTTGAAATGTGGGTTCTGGATTGATAACTCACAATGTGATACATATCTTGGAAACTCAACGGGAATGTGGTTATACCTTGAAGACTTGGAAAGTTGGGTTTATGTTGGACACTTGAAACTTTTTTGGGGGCTTTTATTTATTTATTTATTTATTTATTTATTATTATTATTATTTTATTTATTTATATTTTGGAGACTTTTGGAGTTGCTATCACTCTTTGGGATCTAAACCTATCGATGTAGTTCTTTGTCGGATGGTGCTTGATGGGAGCAAGATCAAGAAAGTTCTGGGAAGAAAGTGCAGGCTTACTCCCCCTTTCTACGTCATCAAACCTGAAAGCCTTAAAAGACAGAATTGGAAGAAGAAAAAAAAACGTAAAAATATATATATATATATATATATATATATATATATATATATATATATATATATATATAGGTGGAAATCTCATTTTGAAAAAGACATTGTGTTGGGCGAGGATTGAGTTGGGGTTGAGATTTTGAATGTGAGGGTTGGGGTTGAGATTTTGAATGTGAGGGTTGGGACACACACACACATACACATCAACAAACAAAAGTTAAGCCTTGACTATTCAGTTGAGGATTCTGTGTTTGGGGTTCACAGATCTAAGAACGTCCCCCTTGACACACATTATATACTGTTATACACCTCGGACTTGGCCCTCGAGTGTCCACAACGGTGTATAGTAGGAGGGAGTGAAGCGCCAACCTATTGCTCCCATTACACACACACACATACACATCAACAAACAAAAGTTAAGCCTTGACTATTCAGTTGAGGATTCTGTGTTTGGGGTTCACAGATCTAAGAACGTCCCCCTTGACACACATTATATACTGTTATACACCTCGGACTTGGCCCTCGAGTGTCCACAAAGGTGTATTATCTGCTTAGTTTTGTCTTTTGTAATTCCTGTGAATAAAATGAACCTAAAATCTCTTCCCCTTCCAAATCATATATTTTATAAGTCCAAGGAACTGTATCTATTACATCAACAATTTTAAAAAGTTCTTTCGTCCATCGTTCAGTAAAACCCTTTTCAAAATGAGATTTCCACCTATATATTCTTACGATATCACCAACTTTGAACTTAGGTTTTCTGACATTAATCTCTTTTTCATATTTTAATTTTGTAAATGTTTCTGATGGCTTCATATTCGTTGACGTGTGAATCGTGTCATTATACTTATCCACAATATCCTGAATAAAAGATGACCATTGTTGTGAACCGAGTTGTGTGAATTTTTTATATAGTCTCTCTTTTAAGGTACGATTAAAACGTTCAACAACAACTGCCTTCCCTTCATTAAAGGTACTGTATAATGTAATACTGTTATTTTTTAGAAAATTCATAAATGTCTTGTTATAAAACTCTCTACCCTCATCAGTCCACAATTTCTTAGGTTTTCTCTTACTTTTATTAAATATCTGTTGAAAAGCTAACATAAGAGTATTACCTGTTTTGTTTTTTAAAGGGACAACCCACGCATATCTACTCCTCAAATCAATAACGGTTAAAGCATACTTGTACCCCTTATCATTATTGAGTTCAATCAAATCAGCAGACCAGATATAATCAACTTCCTTGGAATAAACTTTCCTTCTCTGAAACTTTGTGAATATTGGTTTATGTAATTCATCAGCTAATTGCTCTTCAGTCTTAATGGCATCATTAGAGCCTATAAGTTTTTTGAATTTCCAAGTCCAAGTTTCAATTTAGCACTAATCATCTTCTTCACGATGAACCTATCAACTTTTTCTCTCAAGGTTGGATTTTGTATCAGAGACAAATTATATAACATTTCTCTATCGGCTTCATGCTTTTCTTCCAACGTTGTGGTATTCCCATAATCAATATCGTGTCTCATGCACACTTCATCAACTCTATTGATTGGTTTACTCCAGGATTTAGGATTGTCTGCCTCATCTAATCTTTTATCCAAGTTTGTGCCTGGACCACAGAAAGAATACCCTGGAAGATGTAATTCCCCTGGTATTCCAGTAGTTGTAAATTTACTTCCTGATAAAAACTTTTGTATATCTCCTCCGAGTTTGTGTTTGGAGATAAATTGATTTTTTTGAACCACACACCGAACATATACCTTTTTGTATAACCCTGTTATTTTTACTTTTAATATATGAAATATTTTTAGTATTAGTTTTCTTTTTACATTTGAGACAATAACTCATTTATTTATGAGAAAAATTTCTGCAGAGTGCAAAAACCTTTTTAGTTTCCAACATGCACATTTGAATCTTAATTTTTAAAACATAAAGAATCCTTAGAAATGCCTTCACTCTCTCCTCCATTTATTTAAGAAAAAACTTGAATTAAAATACATGTCTTCTCGATGTCGATAGTCTTGTCGAAAGTATTGCAAATAGACTTTTTAATTCTTTGTATTCCTCCCTGGTGAGATAAGTTAATTTCTTTAATACCTCTATTCTTTTTGAATCTCACTGGTTTCCATATTTTGATATTTATTCATTCTCTCTCTTTCCTCCCTCTCTCTCTTCTCTCTTTCCTCCTTCTCTCTCTCCTCCTCCTCCTTTTCCTCCTCTTCCCTCTCTTCTTCAACTCCTTCCTCATCCCTTACTATACTTGAATCGTTTACACCCCATAGAATATTATACATATATTCATCAGGATTTCTTGTTATTCCTGTATCCAAAATAATTTTTTACAACAGGATACCAATAAAATTTCTTTTGAATTTCTAAAAGAGCCTTACCTTTTCTTAACCTTATAATTTTTTCATTATTTAACATTCTAATTAAATCTAAAGTTGTTGGTTTATCAACATCAGCATAATGCCAATCTTTTATTGAAAATACCTCATTCTTATGTTGTAGAACATATTTATTAAAATACCGAATACCCTTTTCTTGAAGGTATGCTTGAACACAGAAATGATAATTTTCTTGAAGCCTTCTTGCTGTCATTTATGTATTAGAAATATATGTTAGAATAATATTATGGCACGAAACACCTCCCCATCTTCCCATAGTTAAATCATTTTGTATTTCCTTACTTATTATATATAATCCTGTTTTTTCTGTTTTCATGAGATAAACAAGGGCAAAACCATTATTATATTTACCCTTATTAAATTCTTTTATTTGTTGTTTACTAATCGTGGCTCCACAAAACTCATTCTCGATACCAAGTGGATAATATTCTTCCTTACGAGACTGATTTAATTGTTCCAGGTCTTCGAGGTTAATTTTAAATGACCAATTATACCCTAAATCATTCATATCATACCCCCATTGTTCTATTCTCATACAAACGATACGCCCTTCTTTATAAAAATTTATTTTAATTCGAACTGTGAATTCTGTATGACCTGGAGATAATATCAACACTTCTGTATCTTTAGAATACACAGCCGTTTTATTTAAGTATATATATTGTGATAAATCGCTTAATCTCACCAAGTCATTCGCGTCAGTCGGGCTTGGATAATTTTTTAATTTATAAGCATTTTTCATGTTAATATTTTTGTTTATATTATATTTATATCGTTCAGCCTGTGCCTTTGTGTAATAATTTGATAAATCAATATCCAGTTCTTGAGATACACCAAAGATAGAACCATCTTTACCAACATAAGTCATTTATATTAGATTAAAAATAATATCATAAAATTTTTTATTTTTGTTGAGTTGAAATAACACATATAGACATAATTGACCACAACACTTGGAATTTAATTCTTGGACTTGAAATGTTTGATAAACACCATTCTGTAAGAATTTTATAACTTCAACAGGTGGTGGAAGACCAAAACTATCAAAATAATATTTGTCTTGACTATTAAAAATACAAACCCAATGAGAACCGTTCCCGTCATTATCTTCTAAGTTCATAATAATATTCTTTGTATGTTTCGACACATTTGTTAATTCATCTCTCATACAAATAACCACATTATGAATTTTTAATTTCTTACAATATTTGGCAAGTTGTAAATTTGATGTTGTATTCTTTCCAAATTCTTTCAACCACTCATCAATGCTCATTTATTTATTAGAAAGATATAATCCATTACCTCTTTTCGTTAATTTTACACCTGCTTGTGCTATAGAAGAAAGCATATCTCCAACTAACAATCTCGCTTTATCAGGCAGACCTTCAAGTTTTTCAACAAAATCTACAATTACACCACTTCCACTAATTTGTTTCTCCAACTCTTTGTTATGTCTTTCCAATTCTTTTTGAGCCTGGAGTTGAGCCTTCCTTTCGTTGGCAGTTTTGACCGCTGTTGAAATACCACCCGTCAATGCTCCAACCGCACTTAAACCAGCAAATAAAGGAATTAGAAATGGGAGAAATCCTCCACTCGTCTCTCTTATTGAATATTTTTTCAACATTGGTTTTGTCATTTTAATTTTAAGTGAGCCAGTGTCATTCAAGATTTTAACCTGTTCTCTTGTGAGCAAAACATCAATTCTTACTGCTCCTTTTCTCTGAATTGTATTAACGTTAATCGTACAAGGCTTTTGATTTTGAACACAAGATGATAGTTTATGAAGATTGATTTGATTAACATATACCCCAGTTGGTACTTTGCCACTCATTTATTTAACAAAAAAATTATGTGAGACTAATCATCACACCATTATCTGTATTAATCTGCAATTCTGTTTCTTCCAAAAGCAAACAATATGTATCAACTTCTTCACTCTCTCCTCTTTCAATGTATAGGGAAGTATCCACTCGATTAGACTTTATAGTTTCTTTTTGAGCGCTCAGGTCAAACGTATAGATTGTATACAAACTTTTAAATGCTGTCATATCCAAAATAGGTTCTTTATTTCCATTACTTTCACACACCTTTTGGTAAGACTTGTATGCTTCAGCAAAATCATTTTTTTCCCAATTAATTTCCAATCTATCTCGTGGATAAAATGTTCCATCTAGAGAAACGCGAAGTTGTTTCACCTTAGCATTATCACTCAATGCATTATTCTTATCAGTCGCAGTATCACCATCTGGCTTTTTAAAAATCATCCACAGATATCGTGGCTTTCCTTCCAGAACACCCAAATTCCACGTGTAAGTAGTTTGATTGAGTTTAACGTGTTGACATCTTCTTTTGAGGTATGATACACTGAGTGGTCTCTTTGAGTTAAGTCTTCGATTCAACATCTCTTCTGTTTTAAGATTAGGAGTATATTCACTGATATACCAACTCATCTCCTCAATTACAAATTTATTCTGATCACCAAAAGCATTACCAACACCAAAAAGCAATCTATTTTCATTATCATTCCTTTGTAGTTGAAATCTAATTTTAAGACCATACAGAACTTTATCATAATCACAAAATCCAAATATACCTTTAAGAGGAACTGCCACAGTAAAACTATTTTCTGCTTTTGTATCATCATTATACATTCCTTTCCTTTGAATATATCCAGGGTCTGTGTTTGTTCCCGTTGACATATCAGGAATAAAACCTTCGACAGACCCCTTTCTCATTCTATCACTGAATGTATAGAGTGTAAATTTCATCATTTCAGATACAGCAGAGACATAATCAACCGCTTCAACTTCTTGTGTTCCAATATACAATCGCACACTATCAAACATTTTCCAGAAGAAATCATTTACAAGTGTAGCGTTTGTGTTATTCCCAGCCTTAGTGAATTTAAATTTACACAACAAGAAACTTTCGGAGAGATTCAAATAGGTTTGTTGATTATTTATTTCAAAACTTTTTGTACCATTTGTATTCCAGTCTGTTCCAGTTATTGCATTTACCTTGAAGTAATCTTCTTTTTTAGTGGAGTTTGAGATAATAATAGTATCATCCAAATCATAGATACTATCAATTGCTTCCATACTTGTATTTATTTAGGAAAAAAGATGTTAAAACTTTTGAAACCCTGATCCAAGTATTTGAATTATTTTCTGTCGTTCTTGGGGGACAACTGAGTTTTACCTTTCTTAATTTCTTTTATTGCTTGTAATTTATGAGATTCTTTCTGAGCATCTTTTATACTCTTTACAGCACCTGCTACATTTCCCACAGCAGAAGCAGTTGAACCAATTAGGTCTTTATGTTTAAGAATAGTTGAACCAATACCCATGAGAGTATCAATTATCCCATCTCCTCTAAATTGATGTCCAACACCCCTTTGTCTCTTAGGTTTATAGTATCCTCTACCAAGATACATACCTTCACCCTTGTAGTACGGGGAAAGGAACATCCCATCCCCTGTAATTATTTTATATTTTCCCAACTCGTGCTTCCTCACAATAACCATCCTATTTATTTATTGAAAAACTTCACGTAGGTGAATTCTGATGGATATAACTTCTCCATTAAAAGAGATCACACGATTATCTTGGTCGGTTATCCTAAAATTTACTCTGTGTATGGTTTTTCCTGACACAGGTAGATAAACCAAATTTTTAGGCTCCATATTGAATTTATAACCAATTGGGGTTGAGTATGCGCTGAATGAAAATATTGTATTTGTTTTTAATCCATCATTATAAGCACCATCAATCAAATCACAGTGAATTAACACCGAATTTATTCCTGAGGATATTTGAATGACATTATCACTGTAAAACGTCCCATTAGTTTCAATCTTTTTTGAGGAGAAACCTAATAACTCTCTAAATGAATTATCAATTGTGAAATCAACCTTGTAGTTATTTTTAACTTTAATCGTTGATTTTGATGTATGTTTTTGAATGTTTATAATAATATTTTTTGGTTCATCACCCTGTTCTTTCATAAGACGAGCAATTTCGGAAGATATTTGAGAAATCTCGTATGCTCCGGGTGAGACTGTTATCGTTTTGTATCCACTTCCCGGATTATAACTAAACTTGTCATTTTTCTCGGTTATATTAAATAAGGTATTATAAGTCTCCATGGACAATAAAGATGCCTCATATTCTTTTGTTGTGTCAAGTTGTAGTGGGTATGGGAATGAAGATGTGTGGTCGCTTGTTGTGAAATTAAAACTCAGGATTGTGCTTCTCATCTTATTTAATATGAGATAAAATGTCTTTATATTGAGATTTATTAATTATTTTCATGTTCATCAACTGGTCTAAAATGGCTGATGCTTCATTAAAACAATTGTTATTTCCAGCCTTCTTACTGCCGAACAACAATAACAGTCTATTAACTAATTGCGATGGGTCATTTGGAAGAAAACTAATACCTGAACCAAGGATACTTAAAGCCTGAATAATGTGTTTCTCCTTCTCATTCTTCCTACTTTTACCAGAAAGAATAACCTTATAATTTAGAGTGTTCAGCAAATCAATATATACTCTATCATCATTATTTTCCATATCCAATGGTTTATCAATATACTTTGATTCATCCCTCACAGTTGAACCTTGTCTTCCATCTTTTGTGAGAAGAAACATTAATCTCGGAGTTAGTTTAACAGGGGGTTGAGCAGAACTTAAGAACCTTAATTCATCATTAAATATCAATACCTTTTCTTGAACAAGAAGAAATATTGCTGGTTGTTCTGTTGGAATGAGTCCTGCTTTGGTTTTTGAATCCGCTGAATATTCATTGTTTTGAACAGCATTCACAATATAATCAGGGGGTTGATTAATCTCTTCCAGTTGTTGAAATAAACCTTCATCATCATATTCTAATTCTCCTAAATGCTCTAATTCTTCCTCCGTCATTTGACTGAAATCTTTTAACATTTGAAGCTTTCTAGGAGTATATTCTACTGTGGGAACTGTGGAAACATCTTTCATTTTTTCTTGGGAAGTTTTTAAAAGTGGTTTAAAAAATTTCTCTTGTTTTTTTTCAAATGCTTCTTCGCCCGTTAGTTTCTGTCTGCGTTTCTTCTTTATGTCTTCCTGTTGTTTTACAACTTTTGAAACCAACTCTTGATGTTCCTTAAATCTTCTTGCTCTTTCTTTTGTATCCATTTATTTATTGTAAAATATCATTTAATGAATTGTAAAGATCAACAGGGAAATTTTCCTTTTCTTCATCATTCAAGTAGATGTGTTCAAATAAATCCTTTTCTTTAAATATTTCATCAAATTCTTTATTAACATTAATGCGAGTTGTAATTTCTTCTTCACTAATCCTTGCATCTCTGCTTTTCATACGTTTGTGTTGAGTTTCTTCATCAACATCAAAACCGAATGATAAAATCTTCACTCCGCTCAGATATTTAATAATTTGTCTCGTTCCTTCTGGATTAGTTTCTAATATCCCAACACCACCAGATTTTAGTTTCTTTAACTCACTCTTACAATGTGAATATTTTGTTGTACCAAGAGAAACCTCCTCAAATATTTGTCCTTCATTCCTCAATCGCATATGTTCCTCCACTGAAATATAGTGATAATCTTCACCTTTTACTTCTCCAGGTCTTATTGCTCTAGTTGTTGTTGATACAATGCGTATCACGGGGTGTTTTTTAAGTAAATTTACAATATTCTCATTTGTACTACACAAGAACCTTGATTTATGAAAGTTTTTTCCAGAAGCAGATTTACCCACAAGATTTATAATAATAGTTGTCATTTATATATGTAGTTGTTTATAAAACAAAAAATATATCCCTTAATATCTCATCTTGTTTCACAACAATATATTTATATTTTTCAGTCGTGTGCTTCATATAATCCTCAAATTTCTTTTTACTACATAATGTAGAACAATTATCTCTCCAAAAATTATTGATATCTATTGAATTTAACTTGAATAAAATAAAAGTATTAGCATTGTTTCTGATGGAACGACGAGGAAGTTGAAAGTACGATTGACTAAGATAAATACAATTACAAGAAGAATGTCTCCCTCTTGTGTAGTAGCTGTCCATTACCGTTTGGTTTCTCTCATTAACACAATCATCAAAGATAACGAGGTTCTTTTGATTTATCCAAATCTTGGGGAGACGGTATATCATCCGTATTATCACTAAGAATACAAGTTATAAGATTTGATTTCTTTTTACATCTCTGTGTATCACAAAATAGTTGAATTATATCTTCAATGTTATAATCATTTAGGTTTTTTTGACGTTTAAATAAACCTATTATATCTTCTTTTTGAAGACCAGCATTAAAACCTTGTGAGAGTAGTTGATACTCTGGTTGAAAACTCGACTTTGTGAAAATTATTAAATTATCATAATCTAAAAAGTTGGGAGTGAGGAGCATTTTTAAAAGTAAGCAGGTTTTTCCACATCCACTTGAACCAACTATGAGACATCTTAATGAATTTGGGAGATTTTTATGGTTGTTAAATTTTATCTTATTTTCCCAAATAGGTAAAAAATCATTCATTTATATATTTGAAAAACAGGTTATTTAATTTATTATTGGCTTTTTTAGAAACTCTATATTTTATCCTAAGTTCAGGTTTAATTTCAAGATAATCCATTATTTTATTTATACAATATCTTGTGTTGATATTTCCCTGAAAATTACATCCATGAATAATATACAACAACAATCCTTTGAACATTTCTCTTATACGTTCAGTTTCTTCCCTTGTAAGGAAAGGTGTGTTATCATCCTCATACTTTACATTCATTTCTCTAATCAATCTTGTAAAGTAATTCATTTTTGGTGTAAATCTAAAAGAATTATTTTCCTTTTTATATTTTTTATTATCATTAATTAGAAGATAATCACAGAATATACATTGTTTATAGGCTTTTGACTCTGTGTTTAATCCCCGTCTTTCACACGCAGGACAATTCTCAAATTTGTCATATGGAGAATCAGGAAAGTCTAGCATATTTATATAGTAAAACTTTACTTAAACTGAAATTCATCTATACTTTCAGTTGTATATTACCATCGATATCGATATACTTTTTTCATTATCAGATTCAACGACAACATTTTTTATATTAAAGGTAATTTTAAAATTATCGTTAACTACTATTGAACGAAATGTCATTTCACCTGATATATTAACATCTTTTATTTCATCAAGATTTACATCTTTAGGGTTGTTGAAAAAAATACAAATTTCTCCTTGCATATTACAGATGGTCTTATCTTTTCTTTCTAAAGCTTCATCCATAAGGTTTTTGTTCTTTGATACTTTTTCTTGTTTCATTGCTTTTTCTAGTTTTGAATATATTACTAGAAGGAGAGGAGAAACTTTTGTTAGAGATACTTTAATTGATGTTCTACCAGGTATACTAAAAGCCCTTCCACTGAAGGAAATTGAAGAACTCATATTATTTACCATAATAGTTTTTATCCAATAGTTGTTATATTTATCTTTGTTCAATTTTACATCCTTAACATATTTCTCAGTATCTTTAACAGATGAAGAGATTGATTGAAACTTGTCTTTTGTGTCTTGAAACATTGTATTTATTAAGTGAAAAAGTTGGAGGATAAAATGTTTTTAAGCACAGATTCACCTATAAATTAAACGAAATTTTCATCAAGAAAATTTTAGTTTAAACAAAGTTTTATTCTATAAATATGGTGAATACAACGTACTGCGATGTTTGTAATCACGAATATAAACATTATAGAAAACACCTCCGAACCAACAAACACACATTTAATCTATTTCATCAAATATCTCCTCTTGAGTTGGAAAGAAAACATTGTGATATCTGTTCAAAGGATGTTTTGAAGAGTAGTTATAATCAACATCTTCAATCACAAAAACACAAGAAAAATGAGTTTAAAGTAAAGGGAGACTATTATATTAAAAACACTGATGAGGCATTTAAAGGGCATATAAAAATAAGGATTTTTCAATTTGGAGAACCCGGTCCATCATCAATAGCTGAATCAATTGAAATAGTGAAACCCGATGTTGAAAAATTTATTAAAAAGACATTAAAAGAAATAAAAACTTTAAAGTTTTATATGGGAGTGAAAATGAATATGAAAAGACAAGATGAAGAACAAACTCCTTATATGAGAACAGATCTTCATTTTATAACATCATTTCAAGATTTTTTGAATAGTGGGGTTTATGAAGAACTATCAAGACAAGAGGAGGATGTTGATAATACAGTGGTAGGAAGTGGATTCAATATTAAAAAATCATCTTTTTAGATATACACATTCTAAAATCAAACCCTCTTAAAGCTTCTTCTTATATTGAATTACCAAAAGAAATAAAACTAAAGAAGGCAGTTGTTAATATTAAGAACAATGATAATAAATGTTTTCTCTGGTCTGTTCTTGCTCACTTACATCCACCAAAATGTAATTCAGAAAGAGTAAAACAATATATGAAATATGAGAATACCTTGGACATTAAAGATTTTAAATTCCCAATGCCATTAACAGATATTCCTAAATTTGAGAAAAAGAATAATCTTTCTATTAATGTATATGGATTAACGGATACAAACAAAGTTCAAATATTAAAAATTTCAAACAACTATAAAAATGAAGAAACACACATTGACCTTTTATATTTTAGTGTTGGAAAGAATTCACATTACACATACATCAATAATTTATCAAGATTAATCTCTTCTCAGGTATTCAGAACAGCAAACAAAATATATCCTTGTAAGCGATGTCTTAATTCATTTCATACAAAAGAACGATTAGAACAACATTCAAAATATTGTAGTAATCATAAATCAGCTGTAATTACAATGCCTAAACCTGGTGAAAAGATTTATTTTGAAGATTATAATAAATCTATCATGCACCCATTTGTGATATACGCTGATTTTGAATGTATCCTTAAAAAGATAAATACTGCTTCTCCTAATCCAAAAGAACCATATACAAATAAATATCAAAAACATATTCCTTGTGGTTTCTGTTATTATATCAAATCATCTGTTGGAGAAAAGTATAACAAACTTGAACATTATCGTGGAAAAAATGCTTCACAAGAGTTTGTAAAACGATTAGAAAAGGATTGTATAAGACTCACTAAATTAATGAAAGAAACAAATGAACCGATGAAATTAACCAAAGAAGAAAAATTAGAATTTAGAATGAACAATATCTGTCATATTTGTGAGGGGGAAATTAAGGAGTCTAAAGTTAGAGACCATTGTCATCTTACTGGTAAATATAGAGGTCCCGCTCATTCCTGTTGTAATCTTAATTATAAATTACCTTCTTTTATTCCAGTCTTTCTTCACAACAGCGCCAACTATGATACACATCTATTTATAAATGAACTTTCAAAAACACCAGGGAATATTTCTGCCATAACAAACACAAGTCAAAAGTATATTTCATTTTCAAAAATGATATTCACAAAACCTATAACTCGTATTAGGTTTTTAGATTCTTACAAGTTTATGGGAACACCACTAGCCTACCTCGCATCAAATCTAAGCTCCACGGACTCTTTTCCAAATCTTAATTCATTCTTTCCAAAAGAGGAAATTCTCACTCAAGAGGAAATTCAGATTAAAGAGAGAATTCAAAGTAAAGAGGAAATTCTAACTGAAGATGAAATTCTAATTATAAAGAAAATTCGAACTAAAGAGGAAATTCAGATTAAAGATGAAATTCTGATTAAAGAAGGAATTCTTACGAGAGAGGAAATTCAAACAAGGAATGAAATTCAAAGTAAAGAGAAAATTCTTACAAGTAAGGGAATTTATCCTTATGATTATATGGATTCATTTATGAGATTTAAAGAAACACAACTTCCTTCAAAAGAAAGTTTCTATAATAACCTTTATGAAGAAGAGATAAGTGATAAGGAATATAAACACGCACAAGAAATATGGAAAATATTTAAGATAAAGAACCTTGGAGAATATCACGATTTATATGTAAAAACAGATGTTTTATTGTTAGCTGATGTGTTTGAAGCTTTTAGATCACTCTGTCATAATAAAAATTGTTATGGATTAGATCCTGCCCACTATTTCACAGCTCCTGGTTTAGCTTGGAGTGCAATGTTGAAAATGACAAAACAAGATATAGATTTAATCAGTGATGTGGATATGCTTTTGATGATTGAGAAGTCCAAGAGAGGTGGAATATCACAAGTATGTTCAAAAAGATATGCTAAAGCAAATAATAAATATCTTCCAAATTATGATAGTGAAAAAGATAGTAATTATTTGATGTATTTTGATGCTAATAATTTGTATGGATGGGCAATGTCTCAATCTCTGCCTTATGGTAAATTAGAGTGGGTGGAAGAAAAGGATTATGAAAAGGCTTTGATGAATATTGTTATTTCTTCTCAAGAGGAATTGAATGACGAAGAAGAAGGTTATTATTTTGAAGTTGATTTGAGGTACCCGAGTGATCTTCATAATAAGCATAAAGATCTTCCTTTTGCATGTGAGAAAGAAACTCCAAAGAAAGAATGGTTAAGTGATTATCATAAAAGTTTTAATATTAAAGGTAAATCAACAGAAAAGTTATTAACAACATTCTATGATAAAGAGGGATATGTTTTGCATCAGAGAAGCTTAAAACAGTTTTTGAGAGAAGGATTGAGAGTAGCTAAAATTCATAGAGTTTTAAAATTTAAACAAAGTCCTTGGGTGAAAAAGTATATTCAATTCAATACAGATATGAGAGCAAATACAAAAGTAAAATTTGAAGGGGACTTTTATAAATTAATGAATAATGCTGTATTTGGAAAGACTATGGAAAATGTTAGAAACAGGCAAAACATTAGATTCGCAACATCTTGGAAAGAAGCTTCGAGATTGATAAATAAACCAAGTTTTGAGAGAGAAGAGGTTTTTTCAGAGAACTTTTCTGCAATTCATATGAAAAAGGAAAGTATTGTAATGGATAAACCAATTTATATTGGAACAGCAGTTCTTGATTTATCAAAGATATTGATGTATGATTATTTGTATAATGACTTGAAGAAAGAGTATGGTGAAAATGTTTCATTGTTGTATATGGATACTGATAGTTTTATCCTAGATATAAAAACTGATGATGTTTATGAAGATATGAAGAAAAATATTGGAGTATATGATACAAGTAATTTCAGCAAGAAGAGTGAGTTATTTTCCAAAAAGAATGAAAAGGTTATTGGTAAGTTTAAGGATGAGTTGGGTGGAAAAGTAATGAGTGAGTTTATTGGATTGAGAGCAAAGGCATATGCTTATAAGTATGGTGAACAGATTGATAAGAGGTTAAAGGGAATAAAGAAATATGTAATAAAGAAATCAATAACTTTTAGAAATTATTATAATTGTTTGATGAATAAGAAAGAAGAATATAGGAAAATGAATACAATAAGAAGTTATAAACATAACATATATAGTGAAGAAGTAAATAAAAAGGCATTAGGAGCCTTTGATGATAAGAGATTTATTTTAGATAATGGAATAGATTGTGTTCCATATGGATATTGTATGATAGAGTGTATAAAATAGATTATGTTTTAACGATGGGAAGATGGGTTAGGGTTTTTTAAGGGCTACCGCCGCGTTTTTCACAATATATAAATGGTTAAACCAAGTATTAATCAAACTAAAGAGTGGAGAAAATCTCAGTCTTGGTATATAAATGGAAAACATAATGAATGTGAAAAATATCAAATAAGTCTTATTGAAAAAATAACTAAAACAAAGGTAAATAAAACAAATAAGCGAATTAATTTAAAAACTAGTAAGTTAGAGGATGTAAAGAAAAAAATGAATATCCTTGAATGGACTGAAAACTTTGATGGTTATCAATTGAACAATGAAAAAACAATTTACTATAATCTCAAAATGATATGTGGCTCAGGAGGTGGTCAGATGAGAGCATTAAGAGAAGTTTATCATTTCGTAATGACACAAATGGGGTATCTTAAAAAATATAAAGATTCAAATGTTTTGTTTGTCAATATTTTAGATGGGGATTATTGTGCAAAGAAAATTAAACTATTGAAGGAATTTGAGAATGAACAAATCTTTATAGGTTCAATGAGTGAGCTGTTCAACCCTCAGGTGTTCAATTCAATGAGGTTCAACCTCCAAGTTAAAAGGGGAGACAAATAAATATACCTTGGGATAAAAAGGGGATTTATTTTTAGGGAAAAAAAATATAAATCGCTGAAAATCCCCCATTCATTTACATGGGGAAAAGTGAGCCAGAATCAGTATTCTTACCCTACATATATATATATATATATATATATATATATATATATATATATATATATATATATATATATATATATATATATATATATATATATATATATATATATATATAAACGCACCAAACGATTGTTACAATTTTACCTCGAACTCATTAATACTAAATCTTCACAACAATTTGGTTATAGAATCCATGACAATTGAGCATTAAATTTCAAAGAGTTCCTTGAGAATTCTGGCGACAGTCTTTGCACTACAACAGCCGACACAACCGAGGTGTCACTGTCAGAGTTCACACAGTCAGTAGCGGGTGTGTCCACCGTTGGCGTCGCGCAGAGCGGTGCATCTCCGGCGCATGGACATCACCAGAT
>NW_028222597.1:0-10000 GCF_056783735.1 Eptatretus burgeri | reverse complement strand
TTTCCAAATACAGCATTATTCATTAATTTATAAAAGTCCCCTTCAAATTTTACTTTTGTATTTGCTCTCTTATCTGTATTGAATTGAATATACTTTTTCACCCAAGGACTTTGTTTAAATTTTAAAACTCTATGAATTGTAGCTACTCTCAATCCTTCTCTCAAAAACTGTTTTAAGCTTCTCTAATGCAAAACATATCCCTCTTTATCATAGAATGTTGTTAATAACTTTTCTGTTGATTTGCCTTTAATATTAAAACTTTTATGATAATCACTAAACCATTCTTTCTTTGGGGTTTCTTTCTCACATGCAAAAGGAAGGTCTTTATGCTTATTATGAAGATCACTCGGGTACCTCAAATCAACTTCAAAATAATAACCTTCTTCTTCGTCATTCAATTCCTCTTGAGAAGAAATAACAATATTCATCAAAGCCTTTTCATAATCCTTTTCTTCCACCCACTCTAATTTACCATAAGGCAGAGATTGAGACATTGCCCATCCATACAAATTATTAGCATCAAAATACATCAAATAATTACTATCTTTTTCACTATCATAATTTGGAAGATATTTATTATTTGCTTTAGCATATCTTTTTGAACATACTTGTGATATTCCACCTCTCTTGGACTTCTCAATCATCAAAAGCATATCAACATCACTGATTAAATCTATATCTTGTTTTGTCATTTTCAACATTGCACTCCAAGCTAAACCAGGAGCTGTGAAATAGTGGGCAGGATCTAATCCATAACAATTTTTATTATGACAGAGTGATCTAAAAGCTTCAAACACATCAGCTAACAATAAAACATCTGTTTTTAGATATAAATCATGATATTCTCCAAGGTTCTTTATCTTAAATATTTTCCATATTTCTTGTGCGTGTTTATATTCCTTATCACTTATCTCTTCTTCATAAAGGTTATTATAGAAACTTTCTTTTGAAGGAAGTTGTGTTTCTTTAAATCTCATAAATGAATCCATATAATCATAAGGATAAATTTCCTTACTTGTAAGAATTTTCTCTTTACTTTGAATTTCATTCCTTGTTTGAATTTCCTCTCTCGTGAGAATTCCTTCTTTAATCAGAATTTCATCTTTAATCAAAATTTCCTCTTTAGTTAGAATTTCATTCATTGTTCGAATTTTCTTTATAATTAGAATTTCATCTTCAGTTAGAATTTCTTCATAAATTAGAGTTTCCTCTTTACTTTGAATTCTCTCTTTAATCTGAATTTCCTCTTTAGTGAGAATTTCCTCTTTTGGAAAGAATGAATGAAGATTTGGAAAAGAGTCCGTGGAGCTTAGATTTGATGCGAGGTAGGCTAGTGGTGTTCCCATAAACTTGTAAGAATCTAGAAACCTAATACGAGTTAAAGGTTTTGTGAATATCATTTTTGTAAATGAAATATACTTTTGACTTGTGTTTGTTATGGCAGAAATATTCCCTGGTGTTTTTGAAAGTTCATTTATAAATAGATGTGTATCATAGTTGGCGCTGTTGTGAAGAAAGACTGGAATAAAAGAAGGTAATTTATAATTAAGATTACAACAGGAATGAGCGGGACCTCTATATTTACCAGTAAGATGACAATGATCCCTAACTTTAGACTCCTTAATTTCCCCCTCACAAATATGACAGATATTGTTCTTTCTAAATTCTAATTTTTCTTCTTTAGTTAATTTCATCGGTTCATTTGTTTCTTTCATTAATTTAGTGAGTCTTATACAATCCTTTTCTAATCGGTTTACAAACTACTGTGAAGCTTTTTTTCCACTATAATGTTCAAGTTTGTTATACTTTTCTCCAACAGATGATTTGATATAATAACAGAAACCACAAGGAATATGTTTTTGATATTTATTTGTATATGATTCTTTTGGATTAGGAGAAGCAGTATTTATCTTTTTAAGGATACATTCAAAATCAGCGTATATCACAAATGGGTGCATGATAGATTTATTATAATCTTCAAAAGAAATCTTTTCACCAGGTTTAGGCATTGTAATTACAGCTGATTTATGATTACTACAATATTTTGAATGTTGTTCTAATCGTTCTTTTGTATGAAATGAATTAAGACATCGCTTACAAGGATATATTTTGTTTGCTGTTCTGAATATCTGAGAAGAGATTAATCTTGATAAATTATTGATGTATGTGTAATGTGAATTATTTCCAACACTAAAATATAAAAGATCAATGTGTGTTTCTTCATTTTTATAGTTGTTTGAAATTTTTAATATTTGAACTTTGTTTGTATCCGTTAATCCATATACATTCATAGAAAGATTATTCTTTTTCTCAAATTTAGGAATATCTGTTAGTGGCATTGGGAATTTAAAATCTTTAATGTCCAAGGTATTCTCATATTTCATATATTGTTTTACTCTTTCTGAATTACATTTTGGTGGATGAAAGTGAGCAAGAACAGACCAGAGAAAACATTTATTATCATTGTTCTTAATATTAACAACGGCCTTCTTTAGTTTTTTTTTTTTGGTAATTCAATATAAGAAGAAGCTTTAAGAGGGTTTGATTTTAGAATGTGTATATCTAAAAAGATGATTTTTTTAATATTGAATCCACTTCCTACAACTGTATTATCAACATCCTCCTCTTGTTTTGATAGTTCTTCATAAACCCCACTATTCAAAAAATCTTGAAATGATGTTATAAAATGAAGATCTGTTCTGATTTAAGGAGTTTGTTCTTCATCTTGTCTTTTCATATTCATTTTCACTCCCATATAAAACTTTAAAGTTTTCATTTCTTTTAATGTCTTTTTAATAACTTTTTCAACATCAGGTTTCACTATTTCAATTTATTCAGCTATTGATGATGGACCGGGTTCTCCGAATTGAAAAATCCTTATTTTTATATGCCCTTTAAATGCCCCATCAGTGTTTTCAATGTAATAGTCTCCCTTTACTTTAAACTCATTTTTCTTGTGTTTTTGTGATTGAAGATGTCTATGATAACTACTCTTCAAAACATCCTTTGAGCAGATATCACAATGTTTTCTTTCCAACTCAAGAGGAGATATTTTATGAAATAGATTAAATGTGTGTTTGTTGGTTCGGAGGTGTTTTCTATAATGTTTATATTTGTGATTACAAACATCGCAGTATGTTGTATTCACCATATTTATATAATAAATCTTTGCTTAAACTAAAATTTTCTTGATGAAAATTTCGTTTATTTTACAGGTGAATCTGTGCTTAAAACCATTTTATCCTCCAACTTTTTCACTTAATAAATACAATGTTTCAAGACACAAAAGACAAGTTTCAATCAATCTCTTCATTTGTTAAAGATACTGAGAAATATGTCAAGGATGTAAAATTGAACAAAGATAAATATAACAACTATTGGATAAAAACAATTATGGTAAATAATATGAGTTCTTCAATTTCCTTCAGTGGAAGGGCTTTTAGTATACCTGGTAGAACATCAATTAAAGTATCTCAAACAAAAGTTTCTCCTCTCCTTCTGGTAATATATTCAAAACTAGAAAAAGCAATGAAACAAGAAAAAGTATCAAAAAACAAAAACCTTATGGATGAAGCTTTAGAAAGAAAAGATAAGACCATCTGTAATATGCAAGGAGAAATTTGTATTTTTTTCAACAACCCGAAAGATGTAAATCCTGATGAAATAAAGGATGTTAATATATCAGGTGAAATGACATTTCGTTCAATAGCAGCTAACGATCATTTTAAAATTACCTTTACTATAAAAAATGTTGTCGTTGAATCTGGTAATGAAAAAAAGTATATTGATATCGATGGTAATATTATTAAATATGAGTCAATATACAACTGAAAGTATAGATGAATTTCAGTTTAAGTAAAGTTTTACTTTATAAATATGCGAGACTTTCCTGATTCTCCAAATGACAAATTTGAGAATTGTCCTCCGTGTGAAAGACGGGGATTAAACACAGAGTCAAAAGCCTATAAACAATGTATATTCTGTGATTATCTTCGAATTAATGATAATAAAAAATATAAAAAGGAAAATAATTCTTTTAGATTTACACCAAAAATGAATTACTTTTCAAGATTGATTAGAGAAATGAATGTAAAGTATGAGGGTGATAACACACCTTTCCTTCCAAGGGAAGAAACTGAACGTATAAGAGAAATGTTCAAAGGATTGTTGTTATATATTATTCATGGATGTAATTTTCAGGGAAATATCAACACAAGATATTGTATAAATAAAATAATGGATTATCTTGAAATTAAACCTGAACTTAGGATAAAATATAGAGTTTCTAAAAAAGCCAATAATAAATTAAATAACCTGTTTTCCAAATATATAAATGAATGATTTTTACCCATTTGGGAAAATAAGATAAAATTTAACAACCATAAAAATCTCCCAAATTCATTAAGATGTCTCATAGTTGGTTCAAGTGGATGTGGAAAAACCTGCTTACTTTTAAAGATGCTCCTCACTCCCAACTTTTTAGATTATGATAATTTAATAATTTTCACAAAGTCGAGTTTTCAACCAGAGTATCAACTACTCTCACAAGGTTTTAATGCTGGTCTTCAAAAAGAAGATATAATCGGTTTATTTAAACGTCAAAAAAACCTAAATGATTATAACATTGAAGATATAATTCAACTATTTTGTGATACACAGAGATGTAAAAAGAAATCAAATCCTATAACTTGTATTCTGAGTGATAATACGGATGATATACCGTCTCCCCAAGATTTGGATAAATCAAAAAAGAACCTCGTTATCTTTGATGATTGTGTTAATGAGAGAAACCAAACAGTAATGGACAGCTACTACACAAGAGGGAGACATTCTTCTTGTAATTGTATTTATCTCAGTCAATCGTACTTTCAACTTCCTCGTCGTTCCATCAGAAACAATGCTAATACTTTTATTTTATTCAAGTTAAATTCAATAGATATCAATAATATTTGGAGAGATAATTGTTCTACATTATGTAGTAAAAAGAAATTTGAGGATTACATGAAGCACACGACTGAAAAATATAAATATATTGTTGTGAAACAAGATGAGATATTAAGGGATATATTTTTTGTTTTATAAACAATTACATATATAAATGACAACTATTATTGTAAATCTTGTGGGTAAATCTGCTTCTGGAAAAAAACTTTCATAAATCAAGGTTCTTGTGTAGTACAAATGAGAATATTGTAAATTTACTTTAAAAACACCCCGTGATACGCATTGTATCAACAACAACTAGAGCAATAAGACCTGGAGAAGTAAAAGGTGAAGATTATCACTATATTTCAGTGGAGGAACATATGCGATTGAGGAATGAAGGTCAAATATTTGAGGAGGTTTCTCTTGGTACAACAAAATATTCACATTGTAAGAGTGAGTTAAAGAAACTAAAATCTGGTGGTGTTGGGATATTAGAAACTAATCCAGAAGGAACGAGACAAATTATTAAATATCTGAGCGGAGTGAAGATTTTATCATTCGGTTTTGATGTTGATGAAGAAACTCAACGCAAACGTATGAAAAGCAGAGATGCAAGTATTAGTGAAGAAGAAATTACAACTCGCATTAATGTTAATAAAGAATTTGATGAAATATTTAAAGAAAAGGATTTATTTGAACACATCTACTTGAATGATGAAGAAAAGGAAAATTTCCCTGTTGATCTTTACAATTCATTAAATGATATTTTACAATAAATAAATGGATGCAAAAGAAAGAGCAAGAAGATTTAAGGATCATCAAGAGTTGGTTTCAAAAGTTGTAAAACAGCAGGAAGACATAAAGAAGAAACGCAGACAGAAACTAACGGGCGAAGAAGCATTTGAAAGAAAACAAGAGAAATTTTTTAAACCACTTTTAAAAACTTCCCAAGAAAAAAATGAAAGATGTTTCCACAGTAGAACATACTCTTAAAAAACTTCAAATGTTAAAAGATTTTGATCAAATGACGGAGGAAGAATTAGAGCATTTAGGAGAATTAAAGGTATATGATGATGAAGGTTTATTTCAACAACTGGAAGAGATTAATCGACCCCCTGATTATATTGTGAATGCTCTTCAAAACAATGAATATTCAGCGGATTCAAAAACCAAAGCAGGACTCATTCCAACAGAACAACCAGCAATATTTCATCTTGTTCAAGAAAAGGTATTGATATTTAATGATGAATTAAGGTTCTTGGGTTCTGCTCAACCCCCTGTTAAACTAACCCCAAGATTAATGTTTCTTCTCACAAAAGATGGAAGACAAGGTTCAACTGTGAGGGATGAATCAAAGTATATTGATAAACCATTGGATATGAAAAATAATGATGATAGAGTATATATTGATCTGCTGAACACTCTAAGTTATAGGGTTAGTATTTCTAGTAAAAGTAGGAAAAATGAGAAGGAGAAACACATTATTCAGGCTTTAAGTATCCTTGGCTCAGGTATTAGTTTTCTTCCAAATGACCCATCACAATCAGTTAATAGACTGTTATTGTTGTTAGGTAGTAAGAAGGCTGGAAATAACAATTGTTTTAATGAAGCATCAGCCATTTTAGACCAGTTGATGAACATGAAAATAATTAATAAATCTCAATATAAAGACATTTTATCTCGTATTAAATAAGATGAGAAGCACAATCCTGAGTTTTAATTTCACAACAAGCGACCACACATCTTCATTCCCATACCCACTACAACTTGACCCAACAAAAGAATATGAGGCATCTTTATTGTCCATGGAAACTTATAATACCTTATTTAATATAACTGATAAAAATGACAAGTTTAGTTATAATCCCGGAAGTGGATACAAAACGATAACAGTCTCACCCGGGGCATATGAGATTTCTCAAATATCTTCCGAAATTGCTCGTCTTATGAAAGAACAGGGTGATGAACCAAAAAATATTGTTATAGACATTCAAAAACATACTTCAAAATCAACGATTAAAGTTAAAAAATAACTACAAGGTTGATTTCACAATTGATAATTCATTTAGAGAGTTATTGGGTTTCTCCTCAAAAAGGATTGAAACTAATGGGACGTTTTACAGTGATAATGTCATTCAAATATCCTCAGGAATAAATTCGGTGTTAATTCACTGTGATTTGATTGATGGTGCTTATAATGATGGAAAAAAAACAAATGCAATATTTTCATTCAGCGCATACTCAACCCCAATTGGTTATAAATTCAATATGGAACCCAAAAATTTGGTTTATCTCCCTGTGTCAGGAAAAACCATACACAGAGTAAATTTTAGGATAACCGACCAAGATAATCGTATGATTTCTTTTAATGGAGAAGTTATATCCATCAGAATTCACCTACGAGAAGTTTTCCAATAAATAAATACGATGGTTATTGTGAGGAAACACGAGTTGGGAAAATATAAAATAAT
The DNA here is from genome assembly GCF_056783735.1 of Eptatretus burgeri. Taxonomy (NCBI): domain Eukaryota; kingdom Metazoa; phylum Chordata; class Myxini; order Myxiniformes; family Myxinidae; genus Eptatretus; species Eptatretus burgeri. The sequence continues at coordinate 2,603 of NW_028222597.1, read as the reverse complement.
TACAGGGGATGGGATGTTCCTTTCCCCATACTACAAGGGTGAAGGTATTGTTGTGGTTACCAGATTCGCAAACCACCATTCAGGTCCCTTAGGTGAGGTATCTCGGTAAGTGCATGTGTAGTTAGGCCCAAACCCGTTGTCTAGTGGGAATACATGTCATTTATACGTGCTGCGACTCTTCAGGATAGCCGTTTTTCTTTTACTATCTTTATTTTGGACCAATCGCCACCATCACAACCACAACAACAACCACCAACCACAACGCCGCTTCACCACAACCGCCATGACCTTTACCGTCACAACTCGCCACCATCGCATCACCGTCATCTCGCGCCACTCATGGGCACCGATGCTGGACTCGTGTAGGGCGCACGTTGAACAGCGTGTACAAAATCACGGATTTTCTGCTTCAAAAACGGATCCAAAACGACACACGCCCACTTTTTGCCGTCCAATCGGTGAGCGAGGGGCGAATTGGCCCCGCCCCCAGGGCGATCGATATATGCAAATTTGTGGATCAAAAAGCCTTCACGCCCACTTTTTCTCGGGCCAATGGGGAGCGAGTTGAAAGGTCAAAGGGAGGGGGTCAAAGGCGAAGTTACGGGGGGATAAAAGGACGGTGTTCGTCAGTCAAAGGAGTAGTAAAAGTCGGAACGAGGCGAAGGAGTCGGAACAGAGAGTCAAGACTTCGCGGGCGGTGGAGCTGCTCGTCGTGTGCGTTGGAGTCGGAACGGAGGGGACGAGCTGTGGAGAGGCGGCGACACCGGACGAGGGGGTGCTCGCGTCGTGCAAGGAGCTGCGCGCCCGAGGGAGGCCGGCAGCGCGACCTGGCCGAGGTGGAGACGCTCGTCGCACATAATAAAGATCCTCTATACCCCGAGCATCAGCAACCCCCTCCTGTTTCCCCCCGCGCTGAGATAGTGCGACCAAGGGGGCCCCGTTCCCACCCCCCTGCCAGGGACTGTCCACGAGGCCCGCGGAGAGAGGCGCCATCGCCGCTCCGCGTCTCATCACCAGACGGGTAGGCCCGACCAGGTCTCGGCCCCAGGCCTACCTCATTCTTGAGGGTATTTCTTTTCCTTGGTTTTGGGTATGTGTTGTCGGCGCCGTCTGTGAAGTAGAATTGTATAAGTGTTGCCGTGTGCTCGGTAGTCGGAATTAGCTCTGCACTGTGTTTTCACTTTTATGTTTGCTTTTTGTGTAAATGGAATTGTGTTTTCTTTTTTGTGTGCATTTGGTGGAATTGTATTTGTGTGCTTTCCGTTCGTCGCGAATAAATGTGCTTTATTGTTGAACTGTTTCCCGCTTCGCTTCGTCTTTTTCCCCATTGAACCCCCATCTTGCTTCACGTAAAGGGTTGGTAGTGGGCTGAGTACGCCCGATAATTAATCGAACCGTCGAGGTCGACGATAACACCGCTCGGTTATTCTGATAGTACGGAACGGGTCGCTTAAGTGGCCCGTGTCCGAAGTCGACCTGCGGCGAGGTGCGATCGCCCGGTCTACCCTCCGCGTGGGTACTTAGGTAGTTCGAATTTGGCGAGCAACCCTATCCCACGCGGGGGCTGATTGGCTCGATCGCGGTGAGACCGAAAGGTCCACCCGTGACTGGTTCCCGGCGTTAGTCCGAGAGGGTCACGACTGGATTGTCCGTCCGGTGGGCGACGTGCCGCGATTCGAGTTACGTGGCCGTTCGCACGCCGGCGGGCGCGAAGACCGCAACACTGGTGTCAGAAGTGGGATATAAATTCATCGCCCTCCTCGCGGCACTGGTATTGGAGAACAGGAAAACGGGCTCTCCTGTCTCCGGCTAAATTCACGGGAATCGGTCCAGGGGTGAGAGAAGCGACCCCCGATTCCCTCCAAATTACGAGCGAGCAAATTAACCCTTCACGAGAAGCAAGATGGCGTCTCAAGGCGAGCGGGAGCCGGGGGTATTAGAAATGTATATGTGTAATAATGTAGAGTCCATGGTCCAGGATGGAATCCCCGTGCAGGAAATGTTGATTGTGCAGGAACACGGACTCGCCCAACTAAACCCAGAACCTGAAATGGGTGCGGCAGCGGCCGCAGTGTATGACACCTCCCCCCCCTCTCCACCAAAACCCTTGCTGAAACGGCTCAGCTGAGTGCACCCGACGTGGCCCAGCTATGCGCCATGCTGGCGGCAATGACAAATGAAATAAAAAACGAAATGAAAGGCATGAACGAAAAGATGGATGCGAATACACAGCAAATAAACGGAATGGAAGCAAACATGAAGGAAGAAATGAAAAAGCTGCGGGGTGAGACGCAGAACATGGGCCGAAGCCTGCAGGCGGGCATGAAGGCCGTGACCGGGGAGATAAAAATGGCGACTCCACGTGTGGGATCAAACGAGCTGGGTGGGGGTGCAACGGCTGACAGGCCCGCGGTGGAGGCGGGTGAAAAATAATTCGTGGAACGTGTTGGGCGAGGGTCGTGACGATGACCGAAAGGGAAAAATTAAATGGGGAGACCAAAACGTGTGAGACGAGACACGAGGTGACGACAACAGAAATAATAGTTGAGACAAGGGAGGTAAAGGGTGAAGAGTTGGCAGAGACACGGGAGATGGGAACGATA
>NW_028222596.1:0-33000 GCF_056783735.1 Eptatretus burgeri | reverse complement strand
TAAATCCAGGAGAATGGTATTATCTCAGCCTTGGTTGGATTTTGGCAGGCTCAAGGATGAGAGGGAAGCTGAGGCGTCTCCGAACAGGCTGAGTGGGGATTTGGAGGGTCGAGGTGCTTTGGGGAATCCTGAAGAGTTGTGAAGTGCCTTCAAGATCACCGTCCTTGATGCTGCTGGTGGATGTCTTGGATCTCATCGTCAGGTGAAGAAGAATTTTGTCTCTCAAGGGATACTGGCCACTATTAACCAGAGTTGCAGGGCCAGGCTGAATAGCAGAGCAGAGGTATTCAGGGAAACTGAAGCGTAAAACTGTACGTACGCTGAGGGGAGGCCGATGTGCGAGGAATCTGTGAGGGGGTAGAGTACACCTGTGGTCAAGTGATTCTCGTCCTGCTTTCAGGGGAATTCGCACATTGCGTTCCTTCAAGCCCGTCCCTTGGTGTGCTGCAATTAGAGCAGAGGAGTCCAAAGTGAAGGCACACTGGGACGGTTACTTTGAGCGGCTGTACCAGGCTGATTCACCAGCTATTGAGTTGGATGTCAGGGTGTTACCATCGCTATTGCTGACCATCCAATCAAATGTGATCCACCTTCTTTTGTGGAAGTACAGGCTGTGGTGAACCAGTTGAAATGGGGTAAAGCTCCTGGGATCTGTGGCATCCATGCTGAACTTCTCAAGGCTGGTGGAAATGCTGCTCCAGATTCGTTGCTTGCAGTTCTGTGTTCTGCCTGGAACAAAGGCATCATCCCAACTGACTGGAAGAGCAGCCTTGTTGTCCCTCGTTGGAAAGGGAAGGGTGATCGCCAGGACTGCAACAACTCCCGGGGGATGACGCTGCTCTCAGTGCCGGGCAAGGTCTTTGCTCGGATAATTCTTGATCGGGTTCATCACCATCTGCTTGAGCACCAGCGTCCATAGCAGTCAGGCTTTTCAGCAAAGAGGTCAACGGTTGACACTATCCTTGTTTTTCGGGTCCTCAATGAACACAGACGAGAGTTTTGGCAGGGGCTGCTTGCAGCCATTTTTAGGTCATCTTGACCGCGATGACCTAATAAAGCCAGACCAAATGTCCGTTCGTACGTCCGTCCGTACGTACGTCCGTCAACAATTTTTCTTTCCGATCTTGATGAAACTTAGTCTGTGGGTATAGGTCGATGAGTTTTGCACAACGATATAACTTTTGTCCGGGTTCAAGGTCAGGGACGAGGTCACGAAGTTATAAAAATCGCCATTTTCAAAACCTGTCCAGTCTGCCATTCTACAAGATATTCGGCAACTGTTTATTGATTATGATTGTAAAAAATATTATCTTGTATATAACCGGACAGATTTTTGAATTTCTTTCCCGTTTGATCGTCATGTGATCTGGAAGATGGCCAAAAACGCCGTTGCGATTCGCAAAGAAGGAGAAATGAAATATAAATATAAAACATATTTTTAGCCTTTTATATTTATCCATTTTCCGCTGAAGGTGCAAAAGTTTCAAAACCCGAAATGTAAACGTTGGCATTTATTTTCAAAATATAATTTCGTGCGCACGCGCCAAAATGCCGACTCATCTTTCACCAAACTGAGTAGTTGAACTGCGCAACAGTCCGGTCATGGCATCTGAGCAGTGGCCAGCGTGGTTCAGATTGACTGTGGTTTCTGGGGTGAAGGTGATTGTTACAAAGTACGTCGGCGGTATAAATTCGAGTGACTGTATTGGTGATTTAATCTCGCAAAATCTTGACAACGAATATTCTGGCCGAACGATTGCATCAATTCAGTGCATCAGCAGGGATAATTCGCAGGCTCCTCTCGATCGTGCCGATATCCAACATAATCACCGGCGGACAGAGGGCTGCAGGCTGTGGGGCGAAGCCACGGATCATTTGGGAATGTCAAGATCTCTGACCTTGATTTTGCAGATGATGCAATCATCTTTGCAGAGACCATAGACATCCTTTTGGGGGCCCGCGGGGTGCTGAAGGACGAGTTGGAGCCACTGAGATTACGGGTTTCCTGGGTCAAAAGTAACATCCAGGCTTTCATTGACATCCTTGAATGCGAGTATCCTGTCTGTACCTGTTTGTGGCAAGGATGTTGAGGTCACAGAGAGATTCACTTACCTTGGCAGTAATATTCATGTCTTTGCTTGCTGTGAGCCAGAGGTCAGTTGACATTTGGGTCAGGCGTGGGGAGTCATGGATTCATTGGATCATGGGGTGTTGCGCTGCCGGTGCCTGTGCAGGAGGACGAAAGCCCGCATCGAGGTCCTTGGTGCTTGCTATGCAGTCTTGCTCTATGGATGTGAGACTTGGACTCTGACCAGGGATCTGAGACGGCGACTTAATTCCTTTGTTACCACTCTCTTCGGAGAATCTTTGGCTATCGCGAGTCGGACTTTGTGCCCAATAAGCGGTTGCTGAACGAGACTCAAATGAGATTTGTTACCTGCATTGTCAGTGAGTGTCAGCTGCGGCTGCATGGACATGTGACTCATTTTCCTGATGCTGATCCTACTCACCAGATTCTCTCAGCCAGGGAGCATCATGAGTGGAGGAAGCCAATGGGCTGGCCATGTGCGTCATGGTTGCAGCACGTTGATTATGATCTCAAGGAGATGGGGTGGGCCAGGCATTTGCCTGGGGGATGGCCCGACAGAGGCTCCTGGTGTACCGGCAGAAAGTGGACGCTGCGACGCTCTGTCCGGTGCATGCTCCCGTACCTGACCTGACCTGACCTGACCTGAATGGAAGGAAGGTGGTTCGGCACAAGCATTCAAATGGCTGCCAATGCCTTGCCGACAACCTTCAATGTGCAAAAGAAAAATCGGGGGTGAATCATAATCTATCTGTTCTAACGCAGTTTGGATCCTACTGACCCATCCAAAGTGAAGCGACAATTCTCAACATTTATTCCGGAAATAACTACGCTGAATGATCTACATGTCGTAAGTGCACATTTACAAGAGCGGTTTCTCAAAACCGCCACAATACAAACATTTCTTTTATTCAAATGTATTTGTAATATTCATGATATTACATTTTTGAAAGCAATTGAAGCTTTAGGTTTCAGTTTTAAAAACAAACTTATTTATTTCAAAAACTTTTTTTTTTTAATACCCGAAGGACATACACACGGGAGAGCTTGGTGCAGCCCAGAAGTTTGGTCCGATTTCACTAAAGTTTGAGGGCGTAGTTCAGTGACAACATGGTCACTGCACAGCTTTAAAAAAATTTAATATACAGGAATAAATTCCTGCATGGGGTGAGTATGAAACAATTCTGTCTAAACCCAGGACTCAAACCCAAGGATGTCATCACTTGCACAGTGACAATGCGCTGAGCTATCGAGTCTTCAAATATCTGTGGAGTTTTCTCACACGAACAATGAAAGCTTTATAATGGCCGATGTCATTGGCTGCCACCGAAAGTGAAGGAGGTTATGTTTTCACCCCTCTCTGTCTGTTTGTTTGTAACTTGCAAAATCGAACATTTTTTCAGTATTTTGTGTGATTCTGTTTGTGGCCAAAGGGTCAAGATAAAGGCCCATTTCTAAAATTGTCTATTTTCATCCGATAGACTTGAAATTTGAAGAGGAGTTGCATATTTGGTCATTGAATTCAAGCACCAATTATATTTGAGGTCAAATTTGTTTGATGGATTTTGCAAGTATTGTGCTTTGCATGACGTCTTCTTCTTGTTACTTGCAATATCGAAGATTTTTCAAGTATATTTGTCAGTCGATTTTGATATTCTGTCCGTCTGCCTGTCTGCCTGTCCGCCTGTCTGTCTGTTTGTTTGTCTGTTGATCGCCTGCACGTCACAATTTCAAACCAATATTGACGAAATTTCACCATCTGGTCGAGTTTGTCATGAGGAAGAAGCCTATTGTTTTTGAGGTCAAAAGGTCAACATAAGCCAAAGGTCAACAACTTCGGTGTGATTTCTAAAATCCTCAATTTTCATCCGATTAACTTGAAATTTGAAAAGGAGTTATATTGCCGGTCACTGTATTCAACCAGTGAATTATATTTGAGGTCAACAAAGACCAAAAGGTCAACATCAACCCAATGTGAACAACTAAGGCAGTATTTCTAAAATCCTCAATTTTCATCCGATTGACTTGAAATTTGAAGAGGAATTTGTTCAGGTCATGGAATTTAACCAGCCATTTATTTTTGAGGTCAACATGGACCATGAGGTCCACATCGGCCAAAACGTCAACAAAGGGCAGATTTCTCAAAATGTCAATTTTCATCCAATTGACTTGAAATTTGAATAGGAGTTGCAGATTTGGTCATTGAATTCAACCACCAATTACTTTTTAAATCGAATTTGTTTTATGGATCTTGCAAGCTTAGTGCTCTGCACAACATCTTATTTGTCTGTTTGCTTGTTTGTGTGCAGGATATCGCCAAAGGTTGTGGATGAATCCAGATGAAATTTTGTAGACAGGTTGTCGTAGAGGTCCCACAATAGGGTCCCGTGACCGTTTTTCCAGGACCAAGGTTTGAAGGTTGATTTTAGTCAATTTGAGGGTGCTGATTAAAATGAGCTGGTGTGAACCTCATGAAAATGTGGGCGAACTCGGCCAGATGTGAAAATTCAAAATGGCCACCATGCTACTTCCAGTACATCAAAAATTGCATATTGTTACGGATTCGCGCCCGCCGGCGTGCTGACGGCCACGTAACTCGAATCGCGGCACGTCGCCCACCGGACGGACAATCCAGTCGTGACCCTCTCGGACTAACGCCGGGAACCAGTCACGGGTGGACCTTTCGGTCTCACCGCGATCGAGCCAATCAGCCCCCGCGTGGGATAGGGTTGCTCGCCAAATTCGACCTACCTAAGTACCCACACGGAGGGTAGACCGGGCGATCGCACCTCGCCGCAGGTCGACTTCGGACACGGGCCACTTAAGCGACCCATTCCGTGCTATCGGGATAACCGAGCGGTGTTATCGTCGGCCTCGACGGTTCGATTAATTATCGGGCGTATTCAGCCCACTACCAACCCTTTACGTGAAGCAAGATGAGGATTCAATGAAAGAAATGACGAAGCGAAGCGGGAAACAGTTCAACACAAAGCACATTTATTCGCGATGAACGGAAAGCACACATATTCAATTCCACCAAAAGCACATAGAAAAGGAAAAGAAACACAATGCAATTTTACACAAAAAGCAAATGCGACAATGCAGATCTAATACCGATTACGCGAGCACACGGCAACACTTATACAATTTTACTTCACAGATGGCGCCGACAACACATATCCAAAACCAAGAAAAAGAAAAGAGAACCCTCAAGGATGAGGCGGGCCTGAGGCCGAGACCGGGTCGGGCCTACCCGTCTGGTGATGAGCGGCGATGGTGCCTCAACTCCGCGGGCCTCGCGGACAGTGTCTGGTAGGGGGTGTGAACGGGTGCCCCGTGGTCGCACTATCTCAGCGCGGGGGGAAACAGGAGGGGGTTGCTGATGCTCGGGGTATAGAGGATTTCTACTCTGCCTCGAGTCCCGCGACGAGCGTCTCCACCTCGACCAGGTCGCGCCGTCGGCCTCCCTGGTGTGCAGCTCCCGGCACGACGCGAGCACCCCCTCGTCTGCCCTCGCCGCCTCTCCACAGCTCCGTCCCCTTCGCTCCGACTCCAACGCACACAACGACGACCAACTCCTTCTTGCTTCTTCTTCCCAACTCCACCGCCCGCGAAGTCTTAACTCTCTATTGACTTGACGAACGCGGCCGCTTATATAAGCCCCGTGGCTTCGCTCTCTCATCTTTGACCCCTGCCTTCGACCTTTCACCTCGCTCCCCATTGGCCCGAGAAAAAGTGGGCGTGAATGCTTTTGATCCATAAATTTGCATATAGCGATCGCCCTCCAACGCCCTGGAGGCGGGGCCAAATCGCCCTCGCTCACCGATTGGACGGAACAAAAGTGGGCGTGTGTCGTTTTTGATCCGTTTTTGAAGTGGAAAATCCGTGGTTTTGTCCACGCTGTTCGGCGCGCGCCCTGCACGAGTCCAACACCGGTACCCACAAGCGGCGCAAGAACAGTGGCGATGCGACGGTTGCGAGGTGTGACGTGAAGCGGCGCCGCGGTGGGTGGTTGATGTTGTGGTTGGTGGTGGTAACAATGGCGGTTGGTCCAAAATAAAGATAGTAAAAGAAAAACGGCTATCCTGAAGAGTCGCAGCACGCATGAATAACATTTATTCCCTCTAGACAACGGGTTTGGGCTTAACTACACATATACTTACCGAGATATCTCACCTAAGGGACCTGAATGGTGGTTTGCGAATTTGGTAACCACAACAATATCTTTGGTTCTGCATGTCCGATTTTTCTGATTTTTGGGTCAAAATATATGTTTTGAAGGTCAAGGATGTCATATATATTACCATTACAGATTGTTATATTTCAGGGTTAAGTCACAAAATATGAAATATAACTTTTCGGGGGCCAAATCCAAGATTGTCGTCGAGTCACATCTGGAAAATAGTAAAAAATCAATTTTCTTCTCATAATATTATTGGCAGTAAATCTTTTCATGCAAGTAAATGTTTGTTTATATGTGGGATTGCACAACAAATTGAGACAAGAAGAGAAGGATGCAATCATTGTCTTTATTTTCAGAACATGATGTGTACATAATATCAATTTATCAACTTTTACACTGTTCAGGAAGGTTAGACCATTCTTTTGTATATCCCTCCTGTACTTTATCTTGAACAGTAATATGATGAAAGAATATCAACATTCCTTCATTTTGTCTGGAGAGCAACAGTGTTTCAATGGAAAAATGAAATAAAACATGAATTATCTGAATTCCCGGCAATTGACACTTTCCCGGTAAGTATTCTTGAAATTTGCATTGACCAAAGTTTGATGTACTGTCCAAACTGTCTTTTATCGAAGACAGTCATGATAAAATAATATTGACATCTCTTATATTTTGACTGTGGCAATGTTTTTACAGTTGTAAATGAAATTAAATGAAATCTCCATTGAAACACATACATGTAATCCTTCAGTCACTATCTGAGTCGCTGGCTCCAGAGTCACAAACTTCATCATTACTTTCAGCCTCATCATCGTGTAACAATGTCTGTTCTTGTTCAACCAAGTCATGTATACTTCTTGGGAGTGCATCATGGGGACCTCACTGACACACATCTACCGTCTTTCATTGTCCATCCATGGTTGGTGGGATTTGGGGGTGCATCCGGCTTGTCATTGTTTAGTTGAATGTAAACTTGGTAGTTAACTCGCGTCACATGCAGATTGTGAGAATCTGGATCGGGTGGGATGCGGACGTGGACTTGTTTTCCATCTGACCCCACTTCCGTGCTCTGGATTCACTTCACGTTTTACTGATTGTGTCATTATAGATGAGTCTAATAGTGAAGATGGCCATTTGCTGAAGCACCTCTTGTGTCACTGGAAGTGTTTTGCCAACATCTTTCAAAAGATTACGTGCCTCCTGAGTTCCTGTTCCTTTTTCATAAACTGTTTTTTTCCCATGTCCATGGAAGCCAGATGTTGTAACAGATCCACTATGGATGTGTAATGGGATTAATATTTCAGCTACATCATCAGAGCAAAGGTCTCTGCAGCTGATGATTTTGTCTTTCTGTTTGATAGCAAGGGTGCCCTCCAGTTGATGTGCAACATATGCAGAAAGAATCTCTACATCTGTGTCCTCGACATCAATCACGACTGTCTCCATTTTTCCTTCTTTTCGGATTTGCGAGTAGATGAAGAACAGCATTGTGTCCGCCTCAATGTGACTACATTTAAATTCTTCCATCCTTTCTCCGGAGGAGATGTTCCAACAATTTTGCCTGATGGAGTACACAAAGTCAATTTCTCTATGATTCTTTACAAGCTTGATGAACTCATCCTTTAGAAACTTTTGCAGCCTTTGTTTGTTTCCCTGATTGCTGAACAGCACCTGGAAGTTCTTTGTAGCAGGAAACCTATCTGATGTTTTCATGTACACATTTCTGGACCCATCTCAATATGCTGTCGTGGATTTACGACGCTCATGCTCACTGTCTTTGATGGAGTTTTCCACACCATCGGCATCATTTACAAAAACAATCTGGCTTGCATTTGGATGCCTTCTGCAAATAACGGAAAAAAGCTTTTCAGCATAATCTCCCCACGTGAGGGCAGACCCATCAGCTTTCTCACGATCTTCTGCAGTTGGGGTCGCGAATCTCCACAGGAAACCCATATCGACTAGGGCAATGTACTGATCTGGAAAAGGTTCGACAGGCTGCATGTTTCATTTCTCAACTAACTTTGATCTTTGCACTTTCTTCATGGTACCGTTGATGTTAAATTTGGGTAAACACTCATCTGTCACGCGAAATTCCATCACCTGTGCGAGAGTGGACTTCTCTTCACCAGATTCTGCCAGCCAAATTAACGATGCCATTGCTCTGTTTTCCATAGCATCTGTCTTTGTCACTTTGCCTGAGACTGACTCCCGAGTTACAGAAGGTTTGCTGAAAGTGTATCTTGAACATCTGTGTATTGTAGCATCAAATGGTGTCTTCTGTGAAAACATTCGTTCTCTGAAGAATTGAGTCACTCTTGTTTCATCATCTTCGTAAGCACTTTCAAAATCACGTACCAGGTCACCTGAGGCGACAACACCGGATACCAGAGCTCTCAGTTGTGGTTTATTCAAGTCAAATGGGTCACAGTCAAACTCAGTGATGCAACTGTCTCGGTCTTGGACAACCTGTTCGTCAATCTTCAGACGACTGGGGGTATTCTCAAAATGCTTCAGAGCAGAGGTCTTCATCTGTGCCAATGTGTGAAGAGCTGCCCTTACTCTGTTGACTGAGTTCATGTTCCTCGTAGTCGTTCACAGCATCTTCTCATTCCGCAGAATTTTCAGCCATCCAGCCTTCATCTTGGAACCTTTGTTCATTGTCATTTCAATCCAGAGGTCTCGAGGCAAACACGAATATGGCCTGCCAGTCATTGATTGTGCAAACAATCCATCTCGTAGGTATCTGGCCTTTTCCTCAGGAAGACTACTTACTTCAAGCCATAATTCCACAAGCCAGCGAGCATATACCGGTCATTGTCGTAGATATGGAGCCATGGCATCATCATTCGCAATGAAGCCTTGAATTCATCCCAGTTCCTTGTTTTCACTGCATGGATATTCAGCATCAGAACTTCTACCATGGACATGAAACTCAACCAATACTTAACCATGGAACTGTTATATGACTCGGCGCTCTGGAACACTTGTTCCATGGAGGACACAATATCTGGGTGAGATTCCAACTCTGATTAGACTTGCTGCTTTTGCTCTGGAGTTGTGGAGGATTCCTGAAGTATGGCAATCTTCTCCTTTGTATTTGCAGACAAGGACACCCCATCCTGCATGCCTTCTCTGATCATCCGTCGACTCAGAGCTTCATACATCAACCGAAGACATCTGATGTTACGTTTGTAGTGTTTCCCACGTAGTGCCTTCTGTCCTGAACCTTCAGCAATGGCCTGTACAGCAACCAGTATGTCAGACAAGCCAGAACCATCAAACCGTTTAAAAATGGCAGACGTGAATGAGCACTGTGTGTGGAAAGGCCCAAGAAATGGCACAATGTCTTTGAAGGCTTCAGGATTTTCATTACTCAGTTGCACCATAAGTGCATAAACTGGTTGATCACCAACTAGCAAAACAAAGGGCATTCTTTTTCTCAGCTGCAGCAACCATCCTGCACATCACTTCGTGGACTACAGATTTGTGTGGAGGCTGAGGAAATGTTAAGAAATAGTATGGTTTGCTCTTTTTCACATGTTGCTACACAGTAACCTGAAACCCACCAAATGCACCAGTTATTTGTTCATCAGCAGGCATGTTTGCTTGGTCATCTGCACGACGCACCAAAGCATGGATGACACCCCTCTGTCTCTGTACATCTGTGTTCTGACAACAAATATCAATCTCTGGACGAGGAGCTGGTTGTCCACGTTTCACTGTTTCATGGGGCTGAACAACATGTTGCTCCAGGCACAAACGTTTCAGGTCTTGTGAACTTGTGGGCAGTGGTCGCATGTCTCTTTCTGCATCTGGTAGAGTTACTTCCAGGTTCTGAGGTTGCACAAACATAACATTGGTGCAGTGTGACGTATCAGCGCCTGTCAGTGTGTCTTCACAGAAGTCGTCATTGTCAAGAATGCCAATTCCAGGAATATTCTCTGCAAGCTCTACTGGACATTCATCATGTTTTTTTCAAGGTCATGCTTTGCCCATGAATCATAGAGTTGAAGAACAGATTTATAGCTGATTCCGAGGGAGAACTTTTTGACGATGTCCAGAATCTCTCGACTTTGGGTCAGTCCATGCAGTGTCACTGACAGCTGTGTTTGAAATGCAGAGCTTTTTCCTGTGATGTATGACAAAAGCAGCGAGGCAAATGCATGAACCACAGGATCTCTGCTGCTTTCTTCAAAGTTCTGCTTCTGTGGGGTTTTCAACCATGTCAGAAACTTCAAAAGCATGTCATTTGGGGCCTGTGGTGTCTCCAATTCCTCGACACTTTGTGGCCATGCCATTTCAGGAATACTAGCAAGAGCATCTTTCATGCGTCTGGCAACATTGTTGAGCAGCTGATCATCACTGACACCCAATGAATAAATGGCTACTTCAGTGTAGCTGTCACCAGCTGATGTATCATATACTAGTGTACTTTCATTTTTTCGATGGCAGTCATGAAAGCCAATGTTTTCACCAAATCCTTTCTGAAGCATTTCCTTGATGTTGCTTGACTTCTTGCCACTGGGGTCAAAACCAAAGTTTCTCAGTAAGGCCTTATAATCAGACAGCAGACTCTGTTGAGTTCGCAACTCATGCTCTTCGAACACAACCAAGCGCACATGTTTGAAGAACATCTCTCGTACTTCAGAAAGACGAATATCTTGTACATGGAGCTGACCATCTTCACTGCTTTTTGATGGCGACACGTACTTCTTCCAGCAGGACCTGTGATAGCGGATTTCTGCTGCAAAGGGATCTGGTATTGCATCCATATATAATCGTTAAGATGCGATCACGCATCCTGATGTCTTGGAAGTACACTGTATGTGCCTTGAATGCATACCAGGCATCCATCGTTTGCATAATATGCCATCTGTCCCTGGTGGGGTGTTTTTCATCTTCCGGCTTCATGCACCATACGCAACAGTTTTTGTCATGTATCACCCCACTTGCTGCTCGAGATGGTCTCTGGGGTCGTTCCACAGAACAGTGAGCAGAACAGCTACTTTGTTCTTGGAGTATCTCCTCAGCTGCCAAACTTTTGTCTCGTCTCTTCATTGCCAGCTGTATATGACGTTTACCAGAAAATGTAATCTTGCAAATTTTATGAAAGAACATGTTTTGTGGTCCAGCATCCCAATTCATGGTGTCGTATACTGTTCCAAACCTATCTGGATGATGCCATTGCTGTGCTAAAGTCTTCAGATTGTCCCATGATTCAGGGGGAATATTGGATTTGTTTTCATCGCAATGCTCACCACAGAGGATGCACTTGTGGCTTTCTTCACTCTCCTCATGTCTCCTTTTTTTTACCTTTTCCCTTGGACGACATGGCTACGACTCATTCAAGGATCTCTGTAATAAAATGAAAGTGTGTTAAAACATAGTAACATTGCAGTTTACTTAAAACCTATGCATCATAACTATTCAGGGTGTCTTCCTGGTCTTCTTCGTTGCAGTCAGCTTGTGGCCGTCGAGGATTTTTCTGCAAAAATGATTTAAAAAGCTTTTTTTAAATTCTAATTCTTACACTTTTAAAGATATTGTGCTGATAAATGAAATATTTGACCTTAAAACATATGTTTAGACCCAAAAATCATAAAAATCGGACATGGAGAACCAAAGATTTTTTGTAATATTCTGGAAGCCGTGTGGCGGCCATTTTGAATTTTCGAGTCTGGACAAGTCAGCCCACATTTTCACGAGGTTCACCCCAGCTCATTTTAATCGGCACCTTCAAATTGACTTCAATCAACCTTCAAACCTTGGTCCCGGAAAAACGGTCACGAGACCCGATTGTGGGAACTCTACTATTGGGTGTGTGACGAAGACAAACTGATTAGATTTTGGGAAGATCCAGATCCGGATCCGACTACAATAATTTTTTTCAGTGATTCTTCACCATTGAGAGATCGGGCCAAACACGTTATATAGTACGATACCTCAAAAAGTTTGGACGGATTCGGATGAAACTTGGTAGACACGTTGGGTGTGTCACAGGGAAGAACTGATTCAATATTGGTGAAGATCTGGATCCGGATCTGATAATTTTTTAAGTGATTCTTCACCATTGAGAGATCGGGCCAAACCGATATCGAGCACGACATCGCAAAAAGTTGTTGATGGATTCGGACGAAACTTGGTGGACAGGTTAGGTGTGTGACCACGACAAATTGCTTCAATTTTGGTGAAGATCCAAATCCGGATCTGACTACTGGAATGTTTTAAGTGATTCTTCGCCATTGAGAGATCGGGCCAAAAATCGATATTGTACTGTATAGCATGATATTTGAAAAATGTTTTGGGTCCGATATGTTCTCGTGGGTCAGGTATGACGTGGCGGAGGTATGCGCTGTATCGAGTGCCCGTCCAGTTCCACTGTGTAATCAAAACGGCAATCGAAACCAAAGAAAACTGTTATTCTTTAATAGTACCAACAGGAGGAGCTGCATCTCAGAACACTCCATCTTTCATGATCTGAGATGTACTCTACCCTTGACAGAGCGTTTGTGCTGCCAAAACAGTTTATTGGCAAGGATTATGCTGGGAGAACATAAATCCAGCTGACCTATCTGCATTTAGATCATGGATGTTAAAGAACCCAGAGTAGCAAAACAAAAAACATATTTGTGCCAGTGCATCATGGCTCGGCCTCACTCCGAGCATGCAGTAATAAATGAAGGATGTGTCAACACAGTGCTTGCACAATGCCAATGTATGCAAGCAGTGGGAACAAGACAGTTTCCCTTTAATGCACCATCAACTCAAAAACAACTAAAGTGGAAAATAGGACGAGACTGAGTGAGCAAGGCAATTCCATAGATGAGAGAAAATGGGGTCAAGGGAGTGGTAGTGAGTAGAAAGCCTCGACTTTGAGAGGGTAACAAAAATAAGTCACTGGCAGAACATGGGATAGGATAGGGCTGGGGATTTAAAGTTTATTGCAGAAGAGATTAAAGTTGCAGAGGGCGACAAGTCCACCAACTTGTCTTTGCTGGGAAAGGTGAAGACCCTGTGCTTTGGCTTCCTGACTGCAGACCAATTACTCCCAGGGCGGGCTATGGAGTCCACCCCTTCCAAGATTGCAAAATGGTTTCGGTAGAATCCACCTTCCAACAGAATATATTCCATAACATATGGATAAACACATAATGAATTATTATGGTGATGATGACCAATGAAGGACTGCCTCTTTGAAGTGTTTATATTGGTGCCATCCAGTCATTAAGGCGAGCTCGCCCATGATCGTGAAGCGAAAAGCGGGGTAAAGTGATCGGTCCCGTACATGCGTACGTATGTGCATTTTGTTATTCCATTTTCTCTGGAACTGATTGTCGGATTGACACGAATTTTCACCATAGGTGCAAATACTCATGTAAAATGTTGAAATGATAATTATTCGGTCATAGGTCACATGGTGTGGCTGCCATGTTGGGATAAAAGGAGGAACATTGGACCTCTTTCTCCGAAACCGCTCCATGGAAAAAATTGAAACTCTGCACATGTCAAGCGCTCCTTGTGCTGAATAAGTGATTTTTTTTAATGATGTCATCGGTGCCTTTGTGATGACATCATAATTGTATACGGAGAACACTATATCCGTTCAACATGAAAAATTTTTGAGGGTCATCCAGGAATAATTTGGTCAACAGAAAAAAATGTAAAACACCATCGGTAATGTGGTTCTGGCAGCCATTGTATTTTAAAAAACTTCAAAAATCTCTGAAACGGCTGAACAGATTGAGGAGAAACTTTCGAGGTACAACCACCTATCCATGAGGAACAAAAAGTTCCCCACCTATGATGTCATTGGTCACATGGTTTGCAAGCGACATTGGACTTACCCGAAAACCTTTAAAAACCGTCTTCTGCAGAACGGCTTGACAGATCGAGGGGAAACTTCACACACACATTCCCACAGCCTTGGGGATACCAGGGTGTTCATGAATAATTGATAGGTCACATGGTTTGGTAGCCACATTGGATTGAAGGAAAATATATTTTTAAATTTTCTCTCGTGAACCGCTGTATCGATCATTGTGAAACTTCGAAATTATGATCTCGTAATGGTGGAGAATACACGTATGTTATAAATTTCAACCTGATCAGACGCATGGTCTGGCAGCCAGAATTCTTAAATTTTTTTGGAATCTGCATTCTTTTTTATTTTTTGGAATAAGGCTCACTTGGCTGCGTTTGGATGGGTTTGAAGGTGGAGGAGTAGCAGTTGAAACCCGAGTCCTATCCAGGTTCCTCCTGATGACCTTATCTTTGCTTTTTCCTTGTTCAGGTTCCTTCTGATGATGCTAATGCAGTACATATTTTATTTGGTCATCCATTTGATTCTAATTTAAAATTACAAATTTGCCACCAGAAAAGTTGGCTTTCACCAAGTCCTTTTCAAGACTGTGTGGGTAAAGTCATCTATGAATACCATCTTTTGTTTTGGTTCTTCCTGTGAACCAGGCAAGGCAGCCAGGCAGGGTAAGGATGGGGTGGTACAAGAGGGGATTATTGACGTGTTTGCATCCCGTGTGCACCTTTTAAGACTTTCCCCATAGCCTGAGATGGATCAAGAAGTGCTCTGACACCAGTCAGCCTCTGTGATTGCAATGCGGTGGTAACTATGTACAGCATGAGTGGCACAGCCTGTCTGGGAGGAGGGATACTCAGGCATTGTAGGCAAAGCCATGGCAGAGGTGATAAAAGGGGTAGCTCAGGAGGATCAGGAGGGAGTGGAGCTGATGTGTTGAAGAAGCTGACAAACTGTTGGAGTCAGAGCCGGGAATCAGGGCTTGTGCACGTCCTATTCACTTTCTTGTGTCTTGGCCCTTCCAGCTCTCTTGCCGCTCTTCATGCTATCTCCCTTGCCGGGCTGTTCTCTCTGACCACTCTTCACACACTCTTGCCGCTCTGCTCTCCATTCTCTTTGCTCCACTGGACAATTCGCCTAAATCCCTGGGGGAGGTAAAGTTTCTAACGTTCATTTTAAGGGCTGCCACACACTAGTCAACGCAATGCAACAAGATTGTCAATGAGAGCTTTTGAGAATCGTGTAATGTTCGGCAGTTGATGATCGTCGTCAACTTGTCAATCTCCTAAGAAGTCAACTGACTTCCATATAAAATAGAGAATGAGATAAGATTAATATTTTGTATCTGTTCCACAAACTACCAACTACGATTCAGGCACTCAAAGACATTTTTCCTTGCAATGTTTTTTTTTCATGAAATATGTGGAGGCCCCCTGGGCAACTGCCCAGCTTGCCCATGCCGAAATCCGGCCCTGGGGCAGTGGGGCTTTTGTAGCCCACTTGACATGTGCTGAGTGTGTCAAGTTTTTTTTTTTTTTTTGTCGGATTTGGTTATCCTGTTTGAAGCCCAAAAAGCTAAATGTAATAGTCTGAGCTGGCAAGTCTCTGTCTTTGAATTACATTGACATATACCGTGTGTGTGTGTGTGTGTGTGTGTGTGTGTGTGTGTGTGTGTGTGTGTGTGTGTGATGTGTGTGTGTGTACATGTGTGCGTGCGTGCGTGTGCGTGCATGTTTGAGTGCTTGCGTTTGAGTCAAAGTCTGTTTAAATTGCAATTTATTGCCTGTAGCCAAAAAAAACCCGCAAAGTTTTGTGACTTGCTCTGCAGCTGAGATGGCACCCCTGAATGTCGCGTTTTGCTTTCCATGGACTGACGCTCCACCACCTCATTAAAGAGTGTTGCCCGAATACCTTGTTTCTGCTGTCATCGAATGATAAAGATGGTGCGTTTGAAAGCCGATAATTGATTAACTTGGTTGGAAAGTCGATAATTGATTTACTTGGAGTAAAATTTATGTTCATTTAATGATAAAAATGGAGAAGAAGCTGATATTTGAGTTTATTCCAACGGTACATTCCCAGGGTGAACGGGTACCTTAATTTACTCGTAAATATAAATAGGGTTTATCTTTGACAGCAAGTTCCACGAGCAAGTTGTTGAATGCTCTCTGAGTGGCCTTCTGTCCAGCCAGAAGATGACCCACAGCCATTTCTTTCTCCCAGTACGTGGTCAGCGAGGTATTGGCACTAAATTGCCAAAGCAGCATTGCTCATAGCTTTCACCGTTCTCATCCTCTACCTCCATTTCTTCTTCAATACCATTTTGTTTCAGGAAAACAGTGTCGTCAACACTCGTGTATTGTGTAACAGTCTCTGACAGACCGAGACGAGATGAAGATCCTCTTTTGTCACGTCGGCATTGTGTCGGATCGTGTGCGGTACCTCAAGCGACCGGCTGGATGAGCAATTCTGACCAGAGGACCGGGTGAAGGAAGAATTGCGCTAACCGCTTGATCATGGCTCCTTTTGATTTTGGCTATTCATGAAGCTGTAGCTATGGCGTAAGGGGTCAGTATTGACAGGCCCGTTGACAATAACATTCTAGAATTGTTGGAAAATTGAACCTACTGTGTATTATTATGCCTGGTGTTGACTTAATGGTGAGGGTTGTGGGCTTGGGATCCCATGATCTTGAGTTCAAACCCAAATCGGCTGTTGAATTAATACCAGGTAGGGTAGACTCAGCCTGTCATCCTTCCTAGGTCATCAAAAAGAGTGCCAGCTTGCTGGTATACTGTGACGGAGTGGTGACCCATCCAGGATTGTGTCCAATAGCCAAGGGGTCTGCGTAGGCAGCACCAACACTCTGCACAGAGTATAGCCCCAGTGGATGGAAAACACCCCTTTTTAACATACGTAATGAACAGCCTTATTTAATTATATCCTTCATCAGGCTATCCTCGGCCACCTCACTCTCTGGGGTCTGAAGGCGTACCCTAGGTTATGTAGCTAGGCCTGAAGGCGCTGTGTTTTTGGCCTGCTCAACTGTGCCTTGACTTAACAGGCCACAATGATTTTTTTGTGGACCTTGTTGAGGCTCGTATGAGAGCTAACACGCAACACACAGCAAGGGGGGCATGAGACAACTCAAATCGGCTGTTGAATTAATACCAGGTAGGGTAGACTCAGCCTGTCATCCTTCCTAGGTCATCAAAAAGAGTGCCAGCTTGCTGGTATACTGTGACGGAGTGGTGACCCATCCAGGATTGTGTCCAATAGCCAAGGGGTCTGCGTAGGCAGCACCAACACTCTGCACAGAGTATAGCCCCAGTGGATGGAAAACACCCCTTTTTAACATACGTAATGAACAGCCTTATTTAATTATATCCTTCATCAGGCTATCCTCGGCCACCTCACTCTCTGGGGTCTGAAGGCGTACCTAGGTTATGTAGCTAGGCCTGAAGGCGCTGTGTTTTTTGGCCTGCTCAACGCCAAGCCAAGGGGTCTGGTAATGGGAGAGGGAAGGACAAAACAGTGGGGAACAGCGACATTCAGAGATCTGTGGAAGGGAACATGGGGTATACAAGATGGACACCACAGGGACTTTCAGGAAGAAAAGCAGGGAATTTGAATAAGGTGGGTTTGAGGTGGATTAACGGGGTAAGAAAAGATTGAGGATTTGGATGGGGAAAGATAAGAGGTGGTGGTGAACAGTTGTTTTGGAGGTTTGGAGGGAAGAATGGGATTAAACAGAGTTTTGGAGTTTATTCCAAAGGCGGGAAAAAAGAGGAATAAAAGAGTGAAGGTGAGCAGTGATTCGTGATTTTGGTATTTTTCCAGAAGGGGGTTGTTGGCAGACCTTGAGCGCCCTGCGGAAATATGATGGGGACAAATTGCAGACAGATCGGGGAGGGGGGCGAGACCAGAGAGGACAGAAAGACCACCGACTTGCCTGCAGTGAGAGAGTGAGAGGCCAAAGACAGCCTCATCGTGGGAGATACCAATGATCCGAAATGCCTTGGTTTCCACAGGGTGAAGCCGAGAAAGGTGAGAGGCTGGAGCACCAGCCCAGAGGGGAGAGCAGTACTCCATCAGGCTGCAGATAAAAGCTTTCTATGTAGTCAGGAGCTCAGGTGGGCTGAGGAAGGACTTTGCACGATGGAGGATTCCCAGTCGGTGACTGGCTTTGGAGGCCAGGTTGGAAATATGGCTTTCCTTGGAAAGATCATGGCAGATAGTGGGACCGAGAAGCTTGAAAGAAAAGGACTTCTTCCAGAGGATTGTTGAGAAAGTAGATGGGGGAGGGGGGGTTCCTAACGGTGCTTTTGGAGAGACATAGTGAGAGTGTGAGATTTGTCAGAGTTGAAGGACATGCTCCACGTGTTGGACCAGCTTGTGATTTTATCCAAATCTGCAGAGAGCGAAGAGGCTGCTGCTTGCTGATATGATGGATGACAGATGGTACGGCAAACAGTGGAGTCCTCAGCGAAGAGATAAAGAGGATTTTCCAGAGAGATCATTAATGAAAACCAGAAAAATAACAGGGCCCAGAACGCTGCCTTGAGGAACTCCAGCCTGGACAGGATGAGGAGATGAGAGAACTCCATGAAGGACCACACGTTGGCTGCGACAGGAGAGGAAGTCTGCGAGCCATGAGTGGAGATGTCCTTGGATACCACAGGAAAATACTAAGAGAGGGGGCAGAGAGATAGGGGTAGGTAGAGGGACGGAGGGGGAGATTGGTGAGAGAGGGAAGGTGTGCGGGGGGGGAGGAGCGGGCTGGAGGAAAGAGAAAGAGAGAGAAAGGTGAGAAACAGCAAATGAGATCAAGGCTTACCGTGCTGTATTTAACCCCCGGGGATCTTTAACTGGTCAAGGGTTAAACATGACCATCACCGCCGCGCCTCAACACAAAGCGCCATTTCCTGTGTGTTTTGTATTTTACGGCGATGGCCCCGCTTCACACAGGGGCGGCAAAGGTTTCATCGGCTTGACCTGTGTCCTTCTGAACCAAATAAGACGGACAACTGACTGAAGTACAACACAATGACTGTGAGATCGCAGGTACGGGGGGGGGGGGGGCAGAATGCAGTCATTGTTGCGATGCTTGCTTCTCGTACTGAAATAATTGAAGAGTGGAGGATTGGATGTTGGAGTGAAATGAAAAACCAAGGTTGGAGAAACAAGGAAAGATGCTTTTGGAAAGGAACCTTCCTTCAGGTCGAGCAATGAGAAGAGAAATTTAAAATAATTTTTACAGTCAATGGTTTAAGAACAGGATTTGAATTCGATATTGATTGAAGTTCTTCTCAGGGAATCTGCAAGTGGGTTTGGTAAGCTGGAAGGAGTGAAGGATGTTGGAAAAACGAAGCAGATTTCTGATTGACAAAGTCCTTCCAGAGGTTTGTTGAGAAAGTCGATGGCGGGGGCCTCTAAACGGTCCTTTCGGAGAGACATAGTGAGAGTGTGAGATTTGTCAGAATTGAAGGACGTGCTCCACATGTTTGACCAGCTTGTGATTATATCCAGATCTGCAGAGAGCGAAGAGGCTGCTGCTTGCTGAAATGAGGGATGACAGATGGTACGGCAGAGGGTGGAGTCATCAGCAAAGAGATGAGGAGGATTTTCCAGAGTTGGAGAGAACATTGATGAAAACCAGAAAAACACCAGGGCCCAGAATGCTGCCTTGAGGAACTTCAGCCTGGACAGGATGAGGGGATGAGAGAACTCTATTAAGGACCACACGTTGGCTGCGACAGGAGAGGAAGTATGCGAGCCATGAGTGGAGATGTCCTTGGATACCACATGAAAATAAAGAGAGGGAATACAAAGAGTCGGACTGCAGCATAGCAAACCGATTGTTCAAATTTACATAAAAGTACGAAAATTGGTACACATGTAGAATAATGTATTCCGAGCAATTCGAGATATGGAGCCACCCGAGATTGTGCCTTGGTCAGCATACATCCATCTATAATTACAGCTGTGTGTGTGTGTGTGTGTGTGTGTGTGTGTGTGTGTGTGTGTGTGTGTGTGTGTGTGTGTGTGTGTGTGTGTGTGTGTGTGTGTGTGTGTGTGTGTGTGTGTGTGTGAGTGGGGGTGTGACCGCTGTTTCTTGAGAACCCCTGGTCCGATCGAATTGAAACTTGCCAGATATACTGCTTTCGACCTGAGGATGTGCCTTTTCAAGGTTTGATATTAATCGGACAAGTGCTTCCCAAGTTACGGCTATTTATTTACCAAACCAATGAAGAGACACGTTGTTGCGTGGGCGTGGCCGATGGGGAAGGGAAGCTCAGCCGCGTTCCCCATTACAGGTTACAACATACGGGCTTCCGGATAATGATGACTTCGTGTATTCTAATAATTTCTCAATTTCTTTTGCGCATTTATAGATAAACACAATGCCCCAAGTTATGATCGTTTTCATGTTAGACGGTGTATAAATTTCGGTAACATCAGAGTGCTGGTATGCTCCGAACCAGGAAGTAAATTTTTTTCTCTCTTCTCTTCTCTTTTTGTTTTTCCTTGCCACGACATTGTGAAAAGGTAAAATACGTTGGCGCTAATTGAATAATTGGGTATTAAAACTAAATTGCGAATAATATGTGAAAATCCGGGCCACGCCCTTACAGGCACGCGAGAGCGAAGAAACGGCCTGTGTGGTTGTTGTTTGTTGCTCGCGGTTTGAATAATTATTTATTATAATTTTTTTCTTATTATTATTATTTTTTACGGGCACGTACTAGTTATTCTACATGTGTACCCATTTCGGTGCTTTTATGCAAATTTGAACAAATTATCTGAAATATCAGACGACGCTGCTGGATGAGAGAGGGGGCAGAGAGATGGGGGGAGAGTTAAATCAAGATGAGTTAAAATTCTTGTGATCTATCCGACATGGGGATGACTGTGCCAAGAAGGTAACTTTCCCACCAAAATTATCGTAACAATTATGTTCACAATTAAGGATATTCTTCTCCATTAAAGGAAGTATTTACAGCAATATATATATATATACACGATGATGTACAGTAATGAAGTCACACATGATGTACAGTAATGAAGTCATGTATGATGTACAGTAATGAAGTCATGTATGATGTACAGTGATGAAGTCATGTATGATGTACAGTGATGAAGTCATGTATGATGTGCAGTTATGAAGTCATGTATGATGTGCAGTTATGAAGTCATGTATAATGTACAGTAATGAAGTCATGTATGATGGACAGTAATGAAGTCATGTATGATGGACAGTAATGAAGTCATGTATGATGTTCAGTAACAAGGTCACGCATGATGTCCAGGAATGAACACCAAGTGTACATATCTGTAGTTCCCTTCATGATTGGCATTGATTGTGTGAATCAGGGAGGGACCTCACCTTCTTTATGTATTCATTTGAATTATTAAATTTTCCACAGTCATAGTTATTAAGTTCTCATCATGATCGTCTAAACAAGGAAGTGACAGATTGACAAACATGGACAAAAAAAGGATTCAGTTGATGAAATAAGTCCAGAGTGTTTATCGTACCTTAGTTCTGGACACCGTTCAGTTGAAAAATTTTGAATCGGCCATCTGCATGAGCCTGGTGTATCTTTTTGCATTTCTGGAGAGCTTATATGATGGAGTGATGAGAGAGTCACTCCCAAACATGGCATCCTCCTCTCCAGCGGGCATCACGAGGACTTCTTCCTCTGCACACAAACATCAACAAAAGGAAGTCAAAATCACTCAAGAGCATTGTCATCATAATCTCCATCATTATTCTGCCTTCCAACACAATCCTGGAATGAATATCTCTCTCTCGATCTCTCTGTGCTTCTCCCTCTCCCTCATTTTGTGCATTTCAGTTCATGTTTTATTTCACCTTCCCCTCCACTTTCACATCTTGATTTTCTTCATCACCAAATCCCACTGTGTCACCGAACAAGGGAATTGAGGCAATTTGGTCCATCATTTCTGTGCTTCATACAGAGCCCACAAATCCCCACTTACTGCACAAACTGAAATAACAAAACCTCATCTGATGACGTCGAAGCGAACCAGGATGGACTGCTTCGTGGGAGGCAGCTCGAGTCACCCGTCGATGATTGAAGGTGGGATTGCAAAGATTTGATTTTTCAAACAATTAATTTTAATGAACATCTTGGTGTTCACAACGACTTCTTTATGGATATGTTAACACTCATTCCAGACTTCCACTGATTGGAATAATTGTTTGGTGCTTGTCTGGCTTCCAGTGAAACAATATATTCATTTGTTCTCAACACTACTGAAGCACAGACCAAATGGGACACGATGGAGGTGAAGAACATGTAATTTAGATAAAGTTTGGAATATTTTGTAATGTAAGGCAAGATCTTGGTAACTTACGTTCCAGCCGGTAAGATGGTTTCTTGTACTTGGGTGGTGGTGGAGGGAACGGGCCCCTCTTCTGAGGGGTCTTTGGAAAAACAATAAAAATATGAAAGATTAAATATATTTTTGTGTTCATCAGTTTGATAACTTGTTCAGGATGTGGCACAGAAGGAAATGCACTGATAGAACAGGTAGCCAATGAAAAGGTGAATTATTTGATCTCATCCAATCAAGGGAGTTAAAATTATTGCGATCTATCCTGCATGGGGATGACCGCAGCAATAAGTTACCTTTCCCACTAAAATTATAATTACAATTATCTTCACAATCAATGATATTCTTCTTCATCAAAGGAAGTATTTCCAGCAATGTTTATAAAAGACTAAATGCTAAAATCTATTTCAACTTCAGGTCTTCATCTTGAGGATAGCTGTGTTTGTACCCAGAATGTTCATCCCTTCATCGACAAAGTACTGATGGATGTTTACCTGTTGAAGGTCCTGAATATGGTGTGGCCCATCAACACCTTGCTGCTTCTGCTGATGTTTCAGCCCTTGATTATCGCAAGGTTTTTGTTCCTGCTGGAACCCTTGAACAACATGCTGTGGCTGTTGTTGCTGCTGTTTTGCTTCATTATCACGGGGAGGCTTCTGTTGTTGCTGCAACTCTTCAACAATGTGGTGTGTATGTTGTTGCTGTTGTTGGAGGCCGTGATCATGGCGAGGATTCTGTTGTTGCTGCGTCCCGTGAACACCGTGGGGTTTCCTTTCAACCCAAACACTTTTCTCTGCTGCCTTGCTTTGTTTCTTCATTTGCTTTTTGAACAACTGTTTCTGTTGCTGCTTCAGCCGTTGCTTGTCATTCCATTTCTGAGACCACTCTTGGGAAGTCTCATTCTGTTTTTGCTGTTGATGCACTTTCCCATCAGCAAGTTTTTCCACATGTTCTGTGTCCTCCACATCAAGACTCGCTTTCCCCTCCTTTTTGGTCTCGTCGGATTTCTGAAAGGGTTTCTCGAGTTCTTGATCCATTGCCGACTCTTTTTCCTGTTCAACTCCTCGATTCTTTTCTTGTTCGAGTTGTTTCTGCTTTTCACATTCGACTCGTCTCTGTACTTCCTGCTCTCGTCGTGTTTCCTCCCTTTCCTCACTTTTCCACACCTCGTATTCCCGTGTGCGCACATCGTTTTCCCTCTTATTAATCCCCTGCTCCAGCTGATGTGCCTCTTTCTCTCGAAGGAAAAAATCTTCCTCTTTTATTTTTTTTCTCTCCAAAAATCTCTCTTGTTCCCTCCGCTCCTCCTCTTCTCGTTGGTACATCACTCTCGCCATTTCCTCAACATCCTTTTCTCGTTCTCTCATCTCCTTCTCTTGTTGGCATGTCTCAATCTCTCGATGTTTTATTTCCCCTTCTTTTAACACCTTCCTTTTTTCGAATCGTGCCCGTTTTTCCCACTCCATTTCCTCGAGTTCAGAAATCCCTTTCTGTAATTTCTCCACCACATGCTCACTCTTTAACACCTCTTGCTCTTTTTGTTCGATCTCAAGGTGTCTACGTGCATGCTCCTGATACACCGATTCCCTCCATTTTTCAAATTCTTCGAGTTCTCTCCGAACTTCCTCTTCTATTCGTCTCCACTCTGAAGAGTTTTTTTTCTTTTTCTCTTCATCATGTTTTTCCATTTGCTCCTCCTCATCTTTTTTCCTCAGTTCCTCTTCCTTGCTTTTCCTCTGCTGTTCTTCCTCTATTTCTTTCTGCATTTCCTTCTCTTTTTTCCATTCCTCTTCCTCATATTTTTGTTGCACAACTTTTCCCTGAACTGTTTGCTCTCCAAGCTGAATGAGGAGTTCTCTTTCCTTCAGTTCTTCCTCTTTTTGGTGCAACTTTTCACCCCTTTCCTGTAGTTTTTCATGCTCTCTCAGCCACAACTTTGTTCTTTCATCCTCCTGTTCCTTCACATTCTGCATCTCCACGGCTTTGTTTTTGGAACTTCCTCGAGCAACGGCTGCTCTTTCTTCCCCATGTTCTTTAAATGTCTCCGGCCACATCCAAAACTGCAAGAAACAAACACAATACTTGTCAGTTCGAGCTAAAATGAAGCACAGTATCTATTACATAATGTGAAGTGTGGTGTCTGTTTGTGTGTTTGTATGGTTAGACGTTCGGCTGTCTCCCATATCCGGCGGCCGCTTCCCACACTGTGTTTTAAAAGCTCTGCATGCAGGAAAAGCTCAACATTGAACCAGAAGAAAAGCATAACACCAAACGAGATACCTTTTAAATGTATAAATACAACATGGAATCGCAGTTTGTTTTACAGTGTATGAAGATACGACCTGGGCTGACAGTGTGGCTTTGACGTACGCACACTTGTCGACCCATAAGGGTTCGATCACCGAACAACATTACATTTGTGTTTGAAGCTTGTTATTTATTTATTTATTTATTATGCAATGTAAAGGCTCAGAGAAGAGCTCACACACAGAACATATAACAAAGTGACCAGGAGACAAGAGGGACGGGAGAGGAAGCACAAAACAGTGGGAAACAGAGATATGAGGAGATCTGTGGAAGGGAGAGGGATGGAGCGGGGTACACGGGGTAAACAAGATGTATGATGCACAGTCATGAAGTCATGTATCATTGATGATTGTTGAAAATCGCTTGATGAAAAAATACAATTACTGAACATGACTTCATTACTGTACATCATACATGACTTCATTACTGAACATCTTACATGACTACAGGGACTTTCAGGAAGGAAGGCAGGGAATTTGAAGGAGGGAGGCTTGGGTGGATTAACGGGGATCATGAAAAGATCATGGACAAGATCGTGGTTTTGGATAGGGCAAGATAAGAGATGGTGGTGAACAGCTGTTTTTAAAACCTGAAGGGAAGAGTGGGATTCATGAGTGTGTGGGAGTTTGCTCTAAAGCTGGAAAAAAGAGGAATAAAAGAAAGAAGGTGAGCAGTGATTCGTGATTTTGGTAGTTTTCCCAGAAGGGGGTTGCTGGTGGACCATGAGCTCCCTGCAGTAATATGGGCGGTGCAGAAAGCAGACAGATCCGGGGGGGAGGTCGGAGAGGAGACTGGAGAAGACCTGCCTCTGGTGTGAGAATGAGAGACCCAAAGACTCAGCCTCATCATGGGAGATACCAATGATCCGAAATGCCTTGGTTTCCACAGTGTGAAACAGCTGAGAAAGGTGAGAGGTGGGAGCACCAGCCCAGAGGGAAGAGAAGTACTCCATCAGACTGTGGAGGATGAAAGCTTTGTACATGGTCAGGAGGTCAGGTATGCCAATGACGGACTTTGCACGATGGAGGATGCCCAATCGGCGACTGGCTTTGGAGGCCAGCTTGGAGATGTTGCTTTCCCAGGAGAGATCATGGCAGATAGTGAGACCAAAAACTTTAAATAAAGGACTTCTTCAAGAGGATTGTTGAGAAAGTAGATGGGGAGGGAGGGTGGGTGGTTCCAGATGGTCCTTTTGGAGTGATGTTGAGTGTAAAATTTGTAAGTATTGAAAGGCATGTTCCACGTGTTGGACCAGCGTGTGATTTTATCCAGATTTACAGAGTGAAGAGGCTCCTGCTTGCCGGTCTGATTGATGACATGGTACAGCAGATGGTGGAGTCATCAGCAAAGAGATAAATAGGATTTTTCAGAGTTGGAGAGATGATTGATGAAAACCAGAAAAAGCACTGGGCCCAGAAGACTGCCTTGAAGAACTCCAGCCTGGACAGGAAAAGGGGATGAGAGAATTAAATTGAGGGCCATACGTTGACTGCTTCAGGAGAGGAAGTCTGCGAGCCATGAGTGGAGATTGCCGTGGATACCAGAGGAAGAGAGTTTGTTGAGCAGGGCAGGGTGCCAGACCGTATCAAAAGCACACGATATGTCTAAGAGATGGCTCTGATCTCATGTCTGGCATTGAGGTCTGGCAGAGGTTTCCCGACCAGGTTCAAATGGTTCAAGAACTTAGTTAAGATGATTGACAAAGAAGGATGTAATTGTGTGGCACATTTCTTCAGATGTTCGAGGAAGATGGCAGGTTTATTGAAATAAATAATCATGTCAGATGAAGCTAATTTTGAGCTTCCAGGTTTTGTTAACAAGCAGAACACTCGATTCGGGGTGGAAGAAAATCCTGAGCAGTTCCACCAACAACCTTTACATGGCAAACGTGTCACAGTGTGGTGCGGCATTTCTTATGCTGGAGTCATTGGGCCATATTATTTTTCAGCTGCCAATGGAGCAACTGTTGCGGTGATACTTGAGCGACAAAGAAATGATAAGATACTTTCTTGCTCCAAAACTAAGGAACTTGGGATTTGATGGTTAAACCTGGTTCCAACAAGGTGGGGCAACTGCTCATTCTGCTTGTGCATCAATGTCATTCCTGAAGGACCTTTTCCTCGATCATCTCATTTCATGATCTGGAGATGTTCCATGGCCAGCCAGAAGTCTGGATTTAACAGCGCTTGATTTCTTCTTGTGGAGGTACCTTAAATCAACTGCCTACCAGACAAGAGCAAGGACTATTCAAGACTTGTGGAAGCAAATTGAAGAGGAACGAACCTTTATTCCACTTGAAACCTTCAGGAAAATGATGCAAAACATTGCTGTTCGTGTGCGTCAAGACATATAGGAAAATGGTGGTCACTTTAAGGGTGTTATTTTGAGGATCAAGGAGTAATAATAAGCTGAAGTATTCCCCTGGAAGGGCTGTTTTGTTTAAATATATATATATATGAATATCCTCATTTTCTATTAAATTTCTATTTCAACATGAAATATAAATGTGTCAGTTATTTATTGTCCACCCAGTAGAATGGAGCAAGTGCATGTCCACCGACTAACCCACGTGATTAAATACTTTCAACATGTCATGTTTAAATGTAAGTTGGACCGTGACTGCGTCTATTACAAGTACTATTGGAAGGTACTTTTGAAACCTTTGGACCCTTTAGACTCCTGAGACCCCTCAGTACCCCATATATAAATCCTCATGTTTGCCTTGTTGGTTGACCAAGTGAGTTGCACGTCAAAACTCCTGAGATAAGTGAAGGAGATTAATTTTTTAGTTAAATCACTGATGACATGCACATGAAACCTATTACTGTGCACTTATTTTGAAACCTTTCAAACCAATAATTTTCTCCTGAAGTGATTTAGGGTTACTTGGGCAAAGGGGTTGAATGCTTATGCAACTGAGAATCATCTGATTACCCATGCCAACAAAGGTGGATGGACGTTATGTTTTCACCCCCATCTGTTTGTTTGTTTATGAACAAAATATCTCAAAAAGTTGTTGACGGATTTGGACGAAATTTGTTGGAGAGCTTGGGTATGTGATCCGGACAATATGATTAGATTTTGGTGATGATCCCTATCCGGATCTGGATGCAATAGTTTTCCAAGTGATTCTGCGCCATTGAGTGATTGGCCAAAAACGACGGATAGAAGGTTATCTCAAAAAGTTGTGGATGAATTTGGACGAAACTTGGTGGAGAGGTTTGGTATGTAACGAGGAAGTATTCATTTCGATTTTGGTGAAGATTTAATCCGGATCCAGATCAGAGTATTTTTAAGTGATTCTTCACTGTTGAATCATCAGGCAAAACCGATGTACAAGAGTGATATTTCAAAAATTTGCACGGATTCGGCCAAAATTTGGTGGATGAGTTGGTAATGTGATAAGAAGAAGCCAATTAAATTTTAGTTGAGGTCCGAATCCAGATCTGGCCTATCAATGGGATACAAAACATAAACTAATCAGCCTTGTGGAGGTATGAGCTCCACCGAATGCCTTTATAGTTTTCTCTGTTAATCTGACTTGTTCACATTTTATCTGCATTTTTTAGTTTTATCACTTCGGAATAGTTTGTTAAGATGACATATTAAGTTTGATTTGAAAGCATCAAGAAATAAGCTCAGGTGGCATCAACATGTGAAACCTGGGAGGGTTGAATACCTTTGCAGGCCACTGCATAATAGGAGCCATGCATGCATGTTCCAGACCCC
This sequence comes from Eptatretus burgeri, assembly GCF_056783735.1. Taxonomy (NCBI): domain Eukaryota; kingdom Metazoa; phylum Chordata; class Myxini; order Myxiniformes; family Myxinidae; genus Eptatretus; species Eptatretus burgeri. Next base: position 4,515 of record NW_028222596.1, on the reverse strand, counting down.
TCGCTACCTTTAAACCCCTTGACACCTGAAGACCCCTTTGTACTCTCAAAGACCCCTAAGATCCCCAAGGACCTTGAGAACTCAAAGATATGTTGAAATCCTTCAGGTGCTTGAGACTCCTCATGACCTTGAAGACCCACCACCCACCCAAAAAACTTTCAGACTCCGAAGACAACCAAAACCCTAAGGACCCCCCTCCAACCCCCCCCCCGACCACGATCCTTTCGACTCCACAGACCATTTCTACATTTACTGCCCTTATGGATGAAGCAAGGATCACATTGATGAAAACGTCACTTGTCTTCCTTACCAGTGAATGTGGAGCTTTTTTTTGTGCTTCCTCTGTCGATTGAACCAGGAAGATGGTTTAAATGATGTTACGATGACAAATAAAAAGATGCCAATTGTGACGAACACGACGTCACGAAGTTTGGAGACCACTGATTCCTCCACAGCGTTTTTCTCGAAAATCTATGGACAAGGAAAAAAGGGCAGGGAGAGGAGAAAAGTCTATTAACCCGTCCCTCACGCAGTGGAAGGTGGGGTTTTGCAATCACGTGTGTGTGCGTGCGTGCGTCCGGTCCGTAACTTTGTTACAATTTGAAATTTTTAAATCAAATTTTCAAGAAAGCTTTATTATTAGAATATTAGAATATGGAGAAGAAAAAATAAAATAATTTTGTGAAAAGGTCAAAAGGTCAAATTCACCGAAAATCATCAATTTAATGCAATTCACCTGAAATTCCAATTTACCATTTGAGCTTTGTCATTAAATTTTCAGCATAACTTTCTCATGAGAATATGGAGAAAATAAATTAATGTTTTCGTCAAAAGGTCAAAGTTCAGCATCACATAAAATCACTAATTTTCATGCAATTGATCTGAAATTTTAAGAATTAGCATATTGGGTTACTGAATTGGTTCACCAATTAAAAGGTAGAAGCAGAATTAAATGGTTTTTTTTTTGATCAAACGGCAAAGGTCAAGATCACCCAAAATCGTGAACAGCTTTCACTGAAGGTGAAAGGAGGTTATATTTTCCAGCTGTTATAATCATCATCATCATCATCATCATCATCATTATCATCATCAGCCTGTTTTCAATCCTCTGCAGGATGAAGGTGTTGAACTCACACTGGGTATATTGGTTTCATGACCATGCTTGTCAAGCACAGTTTAACAAGAGAGTTTGGGAAGCAATTTGTGATTTGTTCAGAATGCTGGCGATAACTCGTCGAGTCTTTGCAAGAAACACCTTGGGATCTTTCATGTCCACCAACGAGAAGAGCATTCCATGAAGATTCCTCCATCAACACGACCATGAAGATTCCTCCATTTACACGACCATGAAGATTCCTCCATTTACACGACCATGAAGATTCCTCCATCTACACGACCATGAAGATTCCTCCATCTACACGACCATGAAGATTCCTCCAGCTTCATGACCATGAAGATTCCTCCAGCTTCATGACCATGAAGATTCCTCCAGCTTCATGACCATGAAGATTCCTCCAGCTTCATGACCATGAAGATTCCTCCAGCTTCATGACCATGAAGATTCCTCCATCTACACGACCATGAAGATTCCTCCAACTCCAGGACCATGAAGATTCCTCCATCAACACGACCATGAAGATTCCTCCAGCTTCATGACCATGAAGATTCCTCCATCTACACGACCATGAAGATTCCTCCATCTACACGACCATGAAGATTCCTCCATCTCCACGACCATGAAGATTCCTCCAGCTTCATGACCATGAAGATTCCTCCAGCTTCATGACCATGAAGATTCCTCCAACTCCAGGACCATGAAGATTCCTCCATCAACACGACCATGAAGATTCCTCCAGCTTCATGACCATGAAGATTCCTCCATCTACACGACCATGAAGATTCCTCCATCTACACGACCATGAAGATTCCTCCATCTACACGACCATGAAGATTCCTCCATCTACACGACCATGAAGATTCCTCCATCTACACGACCATGAAGATTCCTCCATCGACACGACCATGAAGATTCCTCCATCGACACGACCATGAAGATTCCTCCATCGACACGACCATGAAGATTCCTCCATCGACACGACCATGAAGATTCCTCCATCGACACGACCATGAAGATTCCTCCATCGACACGACCATGAAGATTCCTCCATCGACACCACCATGAAAATTCCTCCATATACACGACCATGAAGATTCCTCCATCTACACGACCGTGAAGATTCCTCCATCTACACGACCGTGAAGATTCCTCCATCTACACGACCGTGAAGATTCCTCCATCGACACGACCGTGAAGATTCCTCCATCGACACGACCGTGAAGATTCCTCCATCGACACGACCGTGAAGATTCCTCCATCTACACGACCGTGAAGGTTCCTCCATCAACACGACCATGAAGGTTCCTCCATCAACACGACCGTGAAGGTTCCTCCATCTACACGACCGTGAAGGTTCCTCCATCTACACGACCGTGAAGATTCCTCCATCTACACGACCGTGAAGATTCCTCCATCTACACGACCATGAAGGTTCCTCCATCAACACGACCATGAAGGTTCCTCCATCTACACGACCATGAAGATTCCTCCATCTACACGACCATGAAGGAACTTTTGCCTTGAAGCGACAAATTCCAACTTTACCTAATGGAGAAACTTATCCCGAAACCTGCAGTTTCCAACCAAATACAAACTCTCTTTATATTCCTCATCACATCCTCATGGCAATGAGGTATCACAACCGTTTAAAGGGCAGACAAGGAAGATTAAATATGGGATTTAATCTGGGCACCAACACACAATGGACTACTCTTTTTGAAGGCTACTCCAGGAATCATAGACTTACACAAAAAAGTGCCACTGAACAAGGCAGCCAACTTAATTTGGTCTCTGAATATCCTGGTTGTGGTGCACAAGGACGACAGTTTTTAATCTTCGGATCCGATAACATTGGAATCAAACTCGCAGAAGAAAACAGAAAATGTCCTTTACAGTTTCCCTGTAAAATTACAAATGTATCCTATTTATCCCACTTGAAAAGTACCAACGTATATTTCCCACGTATCAGAAAAAAGATGTTCCCAGTAAAATAACTCATCTTCACTCTGCTTTATAAAGCTGTTTCCATTTTTGCATGTAATTAAGCTATCCAAACATTATTCTCCATCTCTGACAACAAAGGAAATATGTTCACGTTATTCCTTGACCCTCCAAACATGTGTAGATTCCTTATTTACAAATGTCCATGAACCAGAAGTTGAGATATTTACGAAAATGAGAATTTCCATAATGGCGGATCCGAATGAGCACATCAATGCATTTAAAATCATTTCCACTACTTTTACTCAAACAGAAAATAGTTGTGTTTCCCTCAAACACCAACAGACATCATAAGTCACAGTTATGTACATCAGGCCCAGGTAATTCATTCTATTGATGAATCTGATTTTGCATGATTTTCGAATGATTCATTGTGCTTTGTATTTTATGCGAATTAGCCAACTTAAAAAAATTCAAAAATATTTTAATATAATTTTTGCCAACCTGTCTTGTATCTGGTAACACTTAAGTTACGATTTTTTGACAAAAAACTGACATGTGGTAATTACAAGTAAAGAAAATGGAAATTCTTGCATTTTTGTGGGAATTCTTGTGTTTTCGTCAAATTGAATTTACATGCAAATACGCTAATTTGCATAAACAAAATATATTTTAATACGTAAATGTATAAACTTTAATTTGACACCAACTTTGTGATTTTATGTTTATATTTGACAGAGATGTTGACATTTTGCCGATCTTTGTGAGATTCGTCTATTTTTGATTGGTTGCCATGGAAACAGATAAAGCAGAGTGAAAATGAGTTATTTTTCTGAGACTTGGGACAACTATGAACACTGGTATCAGGGTGGGGGGTGGGTGTGGGGTGTGGGGCGGGGGGGGGTGTGGGAGGAGGGGTCGGGGTGGGGGGGAGGGGGTGCAAGGGAGGTCCTACTGTCCCCCGGCCCATAATAAATGTGAATTGTTACAACTTCCCGACTCTATGATACAAGACGCCATTTGTATTTTTCCCTCCTCCATCCGTACTGTGTGGGGAATCCCGTGCGGACACGAACAACTTGCTCATGTTACAAACTCACAATACACCCCCTGTTCTCTCTAACATCAAACCACACAAACTCCTGATAAACTCACTCCTTCCGTGTTGTGTCCCTTCCCGACTCCACCATCCCTTACAATCCCCACTTACCTGCAGCGGAGGTCGCCATGTCCCACCAAGGACGAACAACACCAAGATCACCGTAACAATCCACATCTCTGTCCTGTTCGTCGATGCTCGATCCTCCAACTGACGCTTCACATCCATCACCTCTCCACCTTGTCTGTTCCCGAACGTTGGAATGATCATTGAGACGTCACACAACCTCTGTGACGTTGAGGTTCGGTGTTTGACGACGACGAATTGATCGGTTCCAGATACAGAGAGGAGAATTTAT
>NW_028222595.1:30000-33000 GCF_056783735.1 Eptatretus burgeri | reverse complement strand
CGGGCAAGCCTCCTGCTCCGCCTTGTGACACCGGCCCCACCTGGGCACGATCCGCCTCGAGGGAGTATATCCTCTCCCCCTGTTCCCGAAGGAGGCCACCCTGCTTCTCACACCGGGCCTCCACCCTATCCGTCAGTCTCTTCTCCATTTCCTCCATTTTTCCCTTTATTACCCCATTTATTTCCTCCCCTATCGTTCCTACCGACAGTTCCCCGACTTTTTCTCTTATTTGCTCCACCTCCCCTTGCACCTGTGTCACCATCTTATTTGTTTTGGATATTTCCTCCCTCGTTGTCCTAAACTGCTCTTCTGTCTCGCCCCGGTTTTTTCCTATCTGCTCCCCCAGTTCCTCTGTCTTTTCTCCGGCTTTCCGCTCCATTTCATTAATTACCTCCTCATGTCTCTTTCTACATTCCTCCGCCACCTTCTTTAATCCTTTCTGTGTCTCTGCTTTTACCTCCTTTCGCAGGTTTTCAACTTTGTCTGTCATTTCCCGATGTCTTTTCTCACAGTCCTCCTTGACGGCTCCCAATCCCTCCTTTATTTTCCCTTGTTCTCTTTTTAATTCCTCTATCGCCATCGTGTTCCTCCCTATTTCCTCCTTTATTTGGTCTTGTCCCTGTTTTACTTCTCCCAATCCTTTTCCTACTTTGTCTATTTTTCCCACCACCGTCTTTATTTCGTTTACCCTCTCTTGTTTACTTTCTTCCATTGCGACTCCCACTCCTTTTACTTTCTCTTTTAACCCGGTCACCTCCGCTCGTATCGTGTCGACTTCCTTTTTCATTTCGTTTTTTAGTTCTTCCAAGCTTCCTTTTAGGCTCATTCCCATGTTCTGCGTATCACCCCGCAGCTCTTTCATCTCTTCCCTCATTTGCTGTGTATTCGCATCCATCGTCGTTTTCACTTCATTTGTATTTGTATCCATTTTTTCGATCATTTTCGCCAGCATGGCGCAGAGCTGGGCCATGTCGAATGCACTCAGCTGAGCCGTTTCGGCAAGGTTTGGGGAAGGGTTTTGGTGGAGAGGAGGGGGGGGGAGGTGTCATACACCGCGGCCGCTGCCGCACCCATTTCGGGCTCTGGGTTCAGTTGGGCGAGTCCGTGTTCCTGCACAATCAACATTTCCTGCTCGGGGATTCCATCCTGGACCATGGATTCTACACATTCTACATCCATTTCTAATACCCCCGGCTCCCGCTCGCCTTGAGACGCCATCTTGCTTCTCTTAAAGGGTTAATTTGCTCGCTCGTAATTTGGAGGGAATCGGGGGTCGCTTCTCTCACCCCTGGACCGATTCCCGTGAATTTAGCCGGAGACAGGAGAGCCCGTTTTCCTGTTCTCCGATACCAGTGCCGCGAGGAGGGCGATGAATTTGTATCCCACTCCTGACACCAGTGTTGCGGTATTCGCGCCCGCCGGCGTGCTGACGGCCACGTAACTCGAATCGCGGCACGTCGCCCACCGGACGGACAATCCAGTCGTGACCCTCTCGGACTAACGCCGGGAACCAGTCACGGGTGGACCTTTCGGTCTCACCGCGATCGAGCCAATCAGCCCCCGCGTGGGATAGGGTTGCTCGCCAAATTCGACCTACCTAAGTACCCACGCGGGGGGTAGACCGGGCGATCGCACCTCGCCGCAGGTCGACTTCGGACACGGGCCACTTAAGCGACCCGTTCCGTACTATCGGGATAACCGAGCGGTGTTATCGTCGACCTCGACGGTTCGATTAATTATCGGGCGTATTCAGCCCACTACCAACCCTTTACGTGAAGCAAGATGAGGATTCAAAGAAAGAAATTACGAAGCGAAGCGGGAAACAGTTCGACACAAAGCACATTTATTCGCGACGAACGGGGAGCACACATATTCAATTCCACCAAAAGCACACAGAAAAGACACAATGCAATTTACACAAAAAGCAAATGTAAAAGCGAAAACACAATGCAGAGCTAATACCGACTACCGAGCACACGGCAACACTTATACAATTTTACTTCACAGACGGCGCCGACAACACATACCCAAAACCAAGGAAAAGAATACCCTCAAGGATGAGGCGGGCCTGAGGCCGAGACCGGGTCGCGCCTACCCGTCTGGTGATGAGACGCGGAGCGGCGATGGCGCCTCAACTTCGCGGGCCTCGCGGACAGTGTCTGGTAGGGGGTGGGAAAGGGGCCCCCTTGGTCGCACTATCTCAGCGCGGGGGGGAACAGGAGGGGGTTGCTGATGCTCGGGGTATAGAGGATTCTTATTGTCCCGCGACGAGCGTCTCCACCTCGGCCAGGTCGCGCTGTCGGCCTCCCTCGGGTGCAGCTCCCTGCACGACGCGAGCACCCCCTCGTCTGCCCTCGCCGCCTCTCCACAGCTCCGTCCCCTCCGTTCCGACTCCAACGCACACGACGACCAGCTCCTTCTCGCCAACTCCACCGCCCGCGAAGTCTTGACTCTCTGTTTCCGACTCTCCTGCTCTCCTACTCTCCGCCTCTGGACTCTCGAACACGGTCCTTTTATCAGCCCCGTAGCTTCGCCCTCTCATCCTTGACCCCCTCCCTTCGACCTTTCACCTCGCTCCCCATTGGCCCGAGCAAAAGTGGGCGTGAAGGCTTTTTGATCCTTAAATTTGCATATATCGATCGCCCTGGGGGCGGGGCCAATTCGCCCCTCGCTCACCGATTGGACGGCAAAAAGTGGGCGTGTGTCGTTTTTGATCCGTTTTTGAAGCACAAAATCCGTGATTTTGTACACGCTGTTCGGCGCGCGCCCTGCACGAGTCCAACACCGGTACCCACAGGCGGCGCAAGAACGGTGGCGATGCGACGGTTGCGAGGTGTGACGTGAAGGTCGTGGCGGTTGTGGTGAAGCGGCGTTGTGGTTGGTGGTGGTAACAATGACGGTTGGTCCAAATTAAAGATAGCAAAAGAAAAACGGCTATCCTGAAGAGTCGCAGCACGCATAAATGACATGTATTCCCACTAGACAACGGGTTTGGGCCTA
>NW_028222595.1:15000-27500 GCF_056783735.1 Eptatretus burgeri | reverse complement strand
TGGAGGGCGATCGATATATGCAAATTTATGGATCAAAAAGCATTCACGCCCACTTTTTCTCGGGCCAATGGGGAGCGAGGTGAAAGGTCGAAGGGAGGGGGTCAAAGATGAGAGGGCGAAGCCACGCGGCTGATATAAGCGACCGTGTTCGTCAGTCCAGTGAGTAGTAGAGTCGAGAGGGAACAGAGAGTTAAGACTTCGCGGGCGGTGGAGTTGGCAAGAAGGAGCTGGTCGTCGTGTGCGTTGGAGTCGGAGCGGAGGGGACGGAGCTGTGGAGAGGCGGCGAGGGCAGACGAGGGGTGCTCGCGTCGTGCAGGGAGCTGCACCCCAGGGAGGCCGACAGCGCGACCTGGCCGAGGTGGAGACGCTCGTCGCGGGACAATAAAAATCCTCTATACCCCGAGCATCAGCAACCCCCTCCTGTTTCCCCCCGCGCTGAGATAGTGCGACCAAGGGGGCCCCTTTCCCACCTCCTACCAGACACTGCCCGCGAGGCCCGCGGAGTTGAGGCACCATCGCCGCTCCGCGTCTCATCACCAGACGGGTAGGCCCGACCCGGTCTCGGCCTCAGGCCCGCCTCATCCTTGAGGGTATTCTTTCCTTGGTTTTGGGTATGTGTTGTCGGCGCCGTCTGTGAAGTAAAATTGTATAAGTGTTGCCGTGTGCTCGTGTAATCGGTATTAGATCTGCATTGTGTCTTCGCACATTTGCTTTTTGTGTAAATTGCATTGTGTTTTTCTTTTCTGTGTGCTTTTGGTGGAATTGAATATGTGTGCTTTCCGTTCGTCGTGAATAAATGTGCTTTGTGTTGAACTGTTTCCCGCTTCGCTTCGTCATTTCTTTCATTGAATCCTCATCTTGCTTCACGTAAAGGGTTGGTAGTGGGCTGAATACGCCCGATAATTAATCGAACCGTCGAGGTCGACGATAACACCGCTCGGTTATCCCGATAGTACGGAACGGGTCGCTAAAGTGGCCCGTGTCCGAAGTCGACCTGCGGCGAGGTGCGATCGCCCGGTCTACCCTCCGCGTGGGTACTTAGGTAGGTCGAATTTGGCGAGCAACCCTATCCCACGCGGGGCTGATTGGCTCGATCGCGGTGAGACCGAAAGGTCCACCCGTGACTGGTTCCCGGCGTTAGTCCGAGAGGGTCACGACTGGATTGTCCGTCCGGTGGGCGACGTGCCGCGATTCGAGTTACGTGGCCGTCAGCACGCCGGCGGGCGCGAATCCGCAACACTGGTGTCAGGTCGTGCGATACAAATCCATCGCCCTCCTCGCGGCACTGGTATCGGAGAACAGGAAAACGGGCTCTCCTGTCTCCAATTAAATTCACGGGAATCGGTCCAGGGGTGAGAGAAGCGACCCCCGATTCCCTCCAAATTACGAGCGAGCGAAATTAACCCTTTAAGAGAAGCAAGATGGCGTCTCAAGGCGAGCGGGAGCCGGGGGTATTAGAAATGTATATGTGTCAATGTGTAGGATCCATGGTCCAGGATGGAATCCCCGAGCAGGAAATGTTGATTGTGCAGGAACACGGACTCGCCCAACTGAACCCAGAGCCCGAAATAGGTGCGGCAGCAGCCGCGGTGTATGACACCTCCCCCCCCCCTCTCCACCAAAACCCTTCCCCAACCCTTGCCGAAACGGCTCAGCTGAATGCACCCGACATGGCCCAGCTATTCGCCATGCTGGCGGCAATGAACAAGCAAATGGAAACGAATGCGCATGAAATGAAAAACAAAATGAAAGGCATGACCAAACAAATAATCGAAAAGATGGATGCGAACATGAAAAACGAAATGAAAGGAATGAACGAAAAGATGGATGCGAATACACAAAAAATGGATGAAAAGATGGATACAAATACAAATGAAGTGAAAACGACGATGGATGCGAATACACAGCAAATGAAAAAAGAAATGAAAGAACTATGGGGTGAGACGCAGAACATGGGCCGATGCCTGCAGGCGGGCATGAAGGCCGTGACCAGGGAGATAGAAATGGCGACTCCACGTGTGGGAGCAAACGAGCTGGAAGGGGTGCAACGGCTGACAGGCCCGCGGTGGAGGCGGGTAAAAAAATAATTCGGGGGCGTGTTGGACGAGGCTCGTGACAGAGGAATCGACGGTGACCGAAAGGGAAAAAATTAAATGGGGAGACCAAAACGTGTGAGACGAGACACGAAATGACGACAACGGAAATAATAGTTGAGACAAGAGAGGTAAAGGGTGAAGAGTTGGCAGAGACACGGGAGATGGGAACGATAGAGGGAAGACTGCACGATGAAGACGGGGTAAGTGACGCACACACACACACGGAGGTAGTGGAGGATAATGGGGGTGAGCTGGCGGACTGGGTAGAGACCCAGTGCGAGCACCTGGATGGCCTCCTCCAGGAACGAGGGGAGGGAGTATGCCCCCTTGAGGCGAGTCACGACCAGGTGAGTTCGGTCGTGCTTTGCGAGGTTGAGGGGAGGAGTGCTGTGGACAGGTGCACGGAGAGCTTGGGGGGTATAGAGGCCCCGGAGACCCTTGTGGGGACACAAATCCCCAGTGTGGTTGTCCCTGTGTGTGTGGTGCAAGGCGTGAGTGCGTACCCGTGTGTGGAAGCGACCCCGTGTGTGAGTGGTGTGGTGGCGATGGTGGCAGAGTACGTGCTTCCCAGCACGCCGTGTGTGGAAGGGGCCGTGTGTGTGAGTGAAACGGCCAGTGTGGATGAGGCACCGCGGTTGAGTGCCCCCGCGTGTGTGGATGAGGCACCGCGGGTGAGTGCCCCCGCGTGTGTGAGTGAGGGACGGTGTGTGGATGAGGCACCGCGGTTGAGTGCCCCCGCGTGTGTGGATGAGGCACGGAGTGCGAGTGAGGCACCGCGGGTGAGTGCCCCGCACGCGTGAGTGAACGGCCGTGTGCAAGGTCGCTGTGTGCAAGGGAGACCGTGTGTGTGAGAGAGCGGTATGAGAGGGAGATGTCGGTTGGCATGCGGGAGCACGCAGCCGCGTCTCCCGGTGTGAGTTTAATGGTGTGGACTGTGTGCGTCGTAACACGCAGGTATGCGTGGGTCGAATGGCGACGGAGACGGCGACATGGGAGAAACGAAAGCCGAGTAGCGGCTGTAGTTGTTTCGGGCACCGTGCCGGGTTCACCCAGCAGTGAGCACGCGGTTCGTGCTGTGCAACGCACGAGACCGCCACGTGCTCGCTTGCGAGAGTGAAGTCCCGGTCCGGAAACGCACGCGGTGGATTTGCCGATCCCGCGGACGGACAAAGTTTAGGAAGGTAAACGGATTTGGACCGGACGGGTTCTCCACGCGATCGTGTGTGTTAAGCTCCAACGGGCAAAGCACATGTGTTCGCGTGGGGAACCCCTCGAGACGTGGGGCTTGTGTTTTTTTATGCGCACGGTGACGCCATGGCTGCACGTGGGGTTGGAATCCGGCAGGAGGGGTATCTCTGCCGGATGGTACCGTCCAAGGAGGGACGAGGAACACGTGCAGCTGCATGACGTCACGGGCAGGTGCAAAGTGCGCGAGCTGTGAGTTGCCGCGCTGGTGATGCGCATGGGAAAAAAAAAAAAAAAACAAGCCTCACTTTCGGGTGCACGGGATTCCTGGGCAAGGGGTGGAAGACCCTGTTACCCTGGGCACAGGATGGAAACTAGTTAGGTGGAAGGGTTAGCTTAGCTAGACCGACTTCATGGGGCAGGGGGAAGTCCTCATCGAGTCCGTGGAATGGATTAGTTAGAGGGATTGTAGCGAGATTTAGGTTGGGAAAATGGAAATAATTAATGGGATTATTTGGAGACAGAGACAGACTTGTGGATGTGTAGAGGGGACGTAGTTTAGCTACGTAGTGTTAAAAGGAACGTGCTGTAGTTTAAGGGACGACGTGGGAGCACGAGTTAGTTAGGGGATGTAGATAGAAGGATGGCAGAGTTCAGTGGTGAGTGTGTTGAAGAGTTGTTGGTGAGTTGTGAGGTGAGTACATGGTGAGTGAGTGAGGCCAGCGGGTCTGTGTGAGTGGAGCGAATGGGGAATGCATGGTGCGATGAGTGATTGGGGGGAGGAGTGACTCCCGCCCAAGGGACCCCGGGGTCAGAGTAAAGTGAGTTAGCTGGGTTAGTCAAATTGAAAAATGGAGGTCGTTTTGTTGTTGGTGGGAGTGTAGGCTCGAAACCCGTTTGGAGAGGTGCAGGAGCCCTGTTGACGGGCTTGGGAGCGTGGCTGCGAAAGGTGAGTATCGCTGAGTGGGTACCCCGGGCACCAGGCTAGTCGGCCGTGGTAGGCCAAGGGCCCATGGGGGGCCGGGATAGCGTAGTGGGCACGGGTGCGCCTGCTTGGTGCGGGGGCCCGGGGCGCCATTAGCCGCGTGGGCAGTGTTGTGGGCACGGGTGACCCTCGGAAAGGGGCCCGGGAGGCCGGCCTGCCACGTGTGCGTTTCAGGGGAGGTGCCATGGGGGGCACTCCCCGGTGTTAGGGAGCTGGTAGGCTCGGAGGCAGTGTAGTGCCCGGGGGTGCCATAGCGGGAGAATCGGCAGAGGGTCGTGCCTGCCAAAGGGAGCCACGTGTCCCAGCCATGAGACCGTGTGAGGGCACGGAGAGAAAATTGGGGGGCGAGGCCCGAAATTGTGAGGACACCAACACAGGCGACGGGAATCTGGGTTGTTAGAACCAAAAGTTTAAGCGAGAGGCGCTTGTTGAAAGCCCCGGGGTAGTTTAACAGTTAAATGGTTAGGGTAGATTAGGAGATGTACCCCTCCGCACCATCCATCCCCTCGCTCTCGTTGTGGGCCGCTGGACCCACTTTGGGTTATAGATCGCCGAACTCTGGGGAGGCCATTCTGAGGCTTCGTTGGGCCTCGACACAGGACGCTAGCTCTCCCTTATTCCCCTCCGGGAAGGGAACGTAGGGGTTGGGAGAAGGCTAGGTGACAGGATAGGTTAGCCGAACAAAGACTATAAAGGGGGTTAGGGGACGATTTATAGTGGGGAAGTAAAAATAAAAACAACAAAAAAATAAGTTGGGGCTAAATTGGGGTTTGACAAATTAAGGGAGTGGGTATGTACAGTGACAGGCAAAGGCGATAGGTTGGGAGGGAGACCGTAGGGTAGGTCCGAGCCCACCTTCCAAGTGGCCAGCACCACCGCACTCCCTCCACCAACCTCCACTGAACGGCAAAAGCTGGCCAGCTTCATCTGCTGGCTGTGTTGCTGCAAGGCCTGTGCCGGCCCACTTCATCTGCCGGCTGGCTGTTTTTCTTCAAGGCCTGTGCCGGCCAACTTCATCGGCAGCTGTTGTTTTGCTGCAAGGCCTGTGCCGGCCAGTTCATCTGCTGGCTGTTTTTCTTCAAGGCCTGTGCCGGCCAGTTCATCTGCCGGCTGTGTTTGCCTGCAGCGGCCTTCTTCTGCGGGCTGTGTTGCCTGCACCTTTGCCATGCCATGCCCACTGCCCATGTTCACCAGCCCCGTTCAATTTTTGCTTTGCCCCCCCCTGTTCATTTCCATGTGCGCCAGGATCAGAAGGCAACAGTTTGCAAGCTGCGAGAACTGCCCTGTTGGCAGCTACAACACGGGCCTGCAGTGGCGGCCCGTGCACCGTGTTTGTGTTCATCCATCCATTCGTTGTGGTTCATTGCGTGTGCCACTTGAGCTGGCACGGAGACTGCGTTTGTGCAGCCCATGCACCGTTGTGGTTCACTGCGTTCAGTTCAAAAAGGAAGGCCTTGGACTGCGTGTGAGCAGCCAGCCACGTTCCCTGTCACCTGCATTGTTTGAGCCAGAGACTGCATGTGGGCAGCCTGGCTCCCTGCTAACTGCTTTTCTTTTGCAGAGTTCAGTGATCCTGGGCCATGGTTTAGTGTAAAATTTGTAAGTTAAGGTAAGATGTACTGTAAATATGAGTGCGCCCCCGGCATGTTTGTCTAGCGCCGGCAATTTTATTTAAGTCGTCCGTGTGAGTGAGTTTGTTTAGGTAGTTACACAGCCCTCAGGTTATTTATTTTGGGGACACGAATACCATGAATGTCGCACTCAGGGATCCGTAGGTAAAATGTACTAGGGGAAAACTACACATGATGGCACACGAGAATTTGACGACTCGGGACGAGTCTGTAAAAAGGGGAGGGGATAGTGTTGTGGTTACCAAATTCGCAAACCACCATTCAGGTCCCTTAGGTGAGATATCTCCGTAAGTATATGTGTAGTTAGGCCCAAACCCGTTGTCTAGTTGGAATACATGTCATTTATGCGTGCTGCGACTCTTCAGGATAGCCGTTTTTCTTTTACTATCTTTATTTTGGACCAACCGCCATTGTTACCACCACCAGTCACAACATCAACCACCAACCACAACGCCGCTCAACCACCCACCGCGGCGCCGCTTCACGTCACACCTCGCAACCGTCGCATCGCCACCGTTCTTGCTCCGCTTGTGGGTACCGGTGTTGGACTCGTGCAGGGCGCGCGCCGAACGGCGTGTACAAAATCACGGATTTTGTGCTTCAAAAACGGATCAAAAACGACACACGCCCACTTTTTGCCGTCCAATCGGTGAGCGAGGGGCGATTTGGCCCCGCCTCCAGGGCGTTGGAGGGCGATCGATATATGCAAATTTGTGGATCAAAAAGCATTCACGCCCACTTTTTCTCGGGCCAATGGGGAGCGAGGTGAAAGGTCGAAGGGAGGGGGTCAAAGATGAGAGGGCGAAGCCGCGGGGCTGATATAAGCGACCGTGTTCGTCAGTCCAGTGAGTAGTAGAGTCGAGACGGAACAGAGAGTTAAGACTTCGCGGGCGGTGGAGTTGGCAAGAAGGAGCTGGTCGTCGTGTGCGTTGGAGTCGGAGCGGAGGGGACGGAGCTGTGGAGAGGCGGCGAGGGCAGACGAGGGGGTGCTCGCGTCGTGCAGGGAGCTGCACCCCAGGGAGGCCGACGGCGCGACCTGGCCGAGGTGGAGACGCTCGTCGCGGGACAATAAAAATCCTCTATACCCCGAGCATCAGCAACCCCCTCCTGTTTCCCCCCGCGCTGAGATAGTGCGACCAAGGGGGCCCCTTTCCCACCCCCTACCAGACACTGTCCGCGAGGCCCGCGGAGTTGAGGCACCATCGCCGCTCCGCGTCTCATCACCAGACGGGTAGGCCCGACCCGGTCTCGGCCTCAGGCCCGCCTCATCCTTGAGGGTATTCTTTCCTTGGTTTTGGGTATGTGTTGTCGGCGCCGTCTGTGAAGTAGAATTGTATAAGTGTTGCCGTGTGCTCGGTAGTCGGTATTAGCTCTGCATTGTGTCTTCGCTTTTACATTTGCTTTTTGTGTAAATTGCATTGTGTTTTTTTCTTTTCTGTGTGCTTTTGGTGGAATTGAATATGTGTGCTTTCCGTTCGTCGTGAATAAATGTGCTTTGTGTTGAACTGTTTCCCGCTTCGCTTCGTCATTTCTTTCATTGAATCCTCATCTTGCTTCACGTAAAGGGTTGGTAGTGGGCTGAATACGCCCGATAATTAATCGAACCGTCGAGGTCGACGATAACACCGCTCGGTTATCCCGATAGTACGGAACGGGTCGCTTATGTGGCCCGTGTTCGAAGTCGACCTGCGGCGAGGTGCGATCGCCCGGTCTACCCTCCGCGTGGGTACTTAGGTAGGTCGAATTTGGCGAGCAACCCTATCCCACGCGGGGGCTGATTGGCTCGATCGCGGTGAGACCGAAAGGTCCACCCGTGACTGGTTCCCGGCGTTAGTCCGAGAGGGTCACGACTGGATTGTCCGTCCGGTGGGCGACGTGCCGCGATTCGAGTTACGTGGCCGTCAGCACGCCGGCGGGCGCGAATCCGTAACACTGGTGTCAGGAGTGGGATACAAATCCATCGCCCTCCTCGCGGCACTGGTATCGGAGAACAGGAAAACGGGCTCTCCTGTCTCTGGCTAAATTCACGGGAATCGGTCCAGGGGTGAGAGAAGCGACCCCCGATTCCCTCCAAATTACGAGCGAGCTAAATTAACCCTTTAAGAGAAGCAAGATGGCGTCTCAAGGCGAGCGGGAGCCGGGGGTATTAGAAATGTATATGTGTAGTAATGTAGGATCCATGGTCCAGGATGGAATCCCCGAGCAGGAAATGTTGATTGTGCAGGAACACGGACTCGCCCAACTGAACCCAGAGCCCGAAATAGGTGCGGCAGCGGCCGCGGTGTATGACACCTCCCCTCCCCCTCTCCACCAAAACCTCCCGATTCTTGCCGAATCGGCTCACCCAAGCGCACCCGACATGGCCCAGCTATTCGCCATGCTGGCGGCAATGAACAAGCAAATGGAAACGAATGCGCATGAAATGAAAAACAAAATGAAAGGCATGACCAAACAAATAATCGAAAAGATGGATGCGAACATGAAAAACGAAATGAAAGGAATGAACGAAAAGATGGATGCGAATACACAAAAAATGGATGAAAAGATGGATACAAATACAAATGAAGTGAAAACGACGATGGATGCGAATACACAGCAAATGAAAAAAGAAATGAAAGAACTATGGGGTGAGACGCAGAACATGGGCCGATGCCTGCAGGCGGGCATGAAGGCCGTGACCAGGGAGCTGGGAATGGCGACTCCACGTGTGGGAGCAAACGAGCTGGAAGGGGGTGCAACGGCTGACAGGCCCGCGGTGGAGGCGGGTAAAAAAATAATTCGGGGGGCGTGTTGGACGAGGGTCGTGACAGAGGAATCGACGGTGACCAAAAGGGAAAAATTAAATGGGGAGACCAAAACGTGTGAGACGAGACACGAAATGACGACAACGGAAATAATAGTTGAGACAAGAGAGGTAAAGGGTGAAGAGTTGGCAGAGACACGGGAGATGGGAACGATAGAGGAGAGACAACACGATAAAGACAAGGTAAGTGACGCACACACACACGGAGGTAGTGGAGGATAATGGGGGTGAGCTGGCGGACTGGGTAGAGACCCAGTGCGAGCACCTGGATGGCCTCCTCCAGGAACGAGGGGAGGGAGTATGCCCCCTTGAGGCGAGTCACGACCAGGTGAGTTCGGTCGTGCTTTGCGAGGTTGAGGGGACGAGTGCTGTGGACAGGTGCACGGAGAGCTTGGGGGGTATAGAGGCCCCGGAGACCCTTGTGGGGACACAAATCCCCAGTATGGTTGTCCCTGTGTGTGTGGTGCAAAATGTGAGTGCGTCCCCGTGTGTGGAAGCGACCCCGTGTGTGAGTGGTGTGGTGGCGATGGTGCCAGGGTACGTGCTTCCCAGCACGCCGTGTGTGGATGAGGCACCGTGTGTGAGTGAAACGGCCAGTGTGGATGAGGAACCGCGGTTGAGTGCCCCCGCGTGTGTGGATGAGGCACCGCGGTTAAGTGCCCCCGCGTGTATGAGTGAGGCACGGTGTGTGGATGAGGCACCGCGGGTGAGTGCCCCCGCATGTGTGGATGAGGCACGGAGTGTGGATGAGGCACCGCGGTTGAGTTCCCCCGCGTGTGTGGATGAGGCACGGAGTGCGAGTGAGGCACCGCGGGTGAGTGCCCCCGCACGCGTGAGTGAACGGCCGTGTGCAAGGGAGACCGTGTGTGTGAGAGAGCGGTATGTGAGGGAGATGTCGGTTGGCATGCGGGAGCACGCAGCCGCGTCTCCCGGTGTGAGTTTAATGGTGTGGACTGTGTGCGTCGTAACACGCAGGTGTGCGTGGGTCGAATGGCGACGACGGCGACATGGGAGAAACGAAAGCCGAGTAGCGGCTGTGGTTGTTTCGGGGACCGTGCCGGGTTCACCCAGCAGTGAGCACGCGGTCCGTGCTGTGCAACGCACGAGACCGCCACGTGCTCGCTTGCGAGAGTGAAGTCCCGGTCCGGAAACGCACGCGGTGGATTTGCCGATCCCGCGGACGGACAAAGTTTAGGCAGGATTACGGATTTGGACCGGACGGGTTCTCCACGCGATCGTGTGTGTTAAGCTCCAACGGGCAAAGCACATGTGTTCGCGTGGGGAACCCCTCGAGACGTGGGGCTTGTGTTTTTTTTTCTGCGCACGGTGACGCCATGGCTGCACGTGGGGTTGGAATCCGGCAGGAGGGGTATCTCTGCCGGATGGTACCGTCCAAGGAGGGACGAGGAACACGTGCAGCTGCATGACGTCACGGCCAGGTGCAAAGTGCGCGAGCTCTGAGTTGCCGCGCAGGTGATGCGCATGAAGAAAAAAAAAAAAAAAAAACAAGCCTCACTTTCGGGTGCACAGGATTCCTGGGCAAGGGGTGGAAGACCCCCTTGACCGGGGCACAGGATGGAAACTAGTTAGGGGGAAGGGTTAGCTTAGTTAGACCGACTTCATGGGGCAGGGGTAAGTCCTCATGGAGTCCGTGGAATGGATTAGGTCGAGGGATTTAGTGAGCTTTAGGTTGGGAAAATGGAAATAATTAATGGGATTATTTGGAGACAGAGACAGACTTGTGGATGTGTAGAGGGGACGTAGTTTAGCTACGTAGTGTTAAAAGGAACGTGCTGTAGTTTAAGGGACGACGTGGGAGCACGAGTTAGTTAGGGGATGTAGATAGAAGGATGGCAGAGTTCAGTGGTGAGTGTGTTGAAGAGTTGTTGGTGAGTTATGAGGTGAAGACATGGTGAGTGAGTGAGGCCAGCGGGTCTGTGTGAGTGGAGCGAATGGGGAATGCATGGTGCGATGAGTGATTGGGGGGAGGAGTGACTCCCGCCCAAGGGACCCCGGGGTCAGAGTAAAGTGAGTTAGCTGGGTTAGTCAAATTGAAAAATGGAGGTCGTTTTGTTGTTGGTGGGAGTGTAGGCTCGAAACCCATTTGGAGGGGTGCAGGAGCCCTGTTGACGGGCTTGGGAGCGTGGCTGCGAAAGGTGAGTATCGCTGAGTGGGTACCCCGGGCACCAGGCTAGTCGGCCGTGGTAGGCCAAGGGCCCATGGGGGGCCGGGATAGAGTAGTGGGCACGGGTGCGCCTGCTTGGTGCGGGGCCCGGGCGCCATTAGCCGCGTGGGCAGTGTTGTGGGCAAGGGTGACCCTCGGAAAGGGGCCCGGGAAGCCAGCCTGCCACGTGTGCGTTTCAGGGGAGGTGCCATGGGGGGCACTCCCCGGTGTTAGGGAGCTGGTAGGCTCGGAGGCAGTGTAGTGCCCGGGGGTGCCATAGCGGGAGATTCGGCAGAGGGTCGTGCCTGCCAAAGGGAGCCACGTGTCCCAGCCATGAGACCGTGTGAGGGCACGGAGAGAAAATTGGGGGGCGAGGCCCGAAATTGTGAGGACACCAACACAGGCGACGGGAATCTGGGTTGTTAGAACCAATAGTTTAAGCGAGAGGCGCTTGTTGAAAGCCCCGGGGTAGTTTAACAGTTAAATGGTTAGGGTAGATTAGGAGATGTACCCCTCCGCCCCATCCATCCCCTCGCTCTAGTTGTGGACCGCTGGACCCACTTGGGTTATAGATCGCCGAACTCTGGGGAGGCCATTCTGAGGCTTCATTGGGCCTCGACACAGGACGCTAGCTCTCCCTTGTTCCCCTCCGGGAAGGGAACGTAGGGGTTGGGAGTAGGCGAGGTGACAGGATAGGTTAGCCGAACAAGGACGATAAAGGGGGTTAGGGGACGATTTATAGTGGGGAAGTAAAAATAAAAACAACAAAAAAATAAGTTGGGGCTAAATTGGGGTTTGACAAATTAAGGGAGTGGGTATGTACAGTGACAGGCAAAGGCGATAGGTGGGAGGGAGACAGGTAGGTAGGTCCGAGCCCACCTTCCAAGTGGCCAGCACCACCGCACTCCCTCCACCAACTTCCACTGACGGCAAAAGCTGGCCAGCTTCATCTGCTGGCTGTGTGCTGCAAGGCCTGCGCCGGCCCACTTCATCTGCCGGCTGGCTGTTTTTTCTTCAAGGCCTGTGCCAGCCAACTTCATCGGCAGCTGTTGTTTTGCTGCAAGGCCTGCGCCGGCCGGATCATCTGCAGCTGCTGTGCTGCAAGGCCTGTGCCGGCCACTTCATCTGCCGGCTGTGTTTGCCTGCAGCGGCCTTATTCTGCGGGCTGTGTTTGCCTGCTACCTTTGCCATGCCATGCCCACTGCCCACGTTCACCAGCCCCGTTCAATTTTTGCTTTGCCCCCCCCCCTGTTCATTTCCATGTGCGCCAGGATCAGCAAGGCAACAGTTTGCAAGCTGCGAGAACTGCCCTGTTGGCAGCTACAACACGGGCCTGCAGTGGCGGCCCGTGCACCGTGTTTGTGTTCATGCATCCATTCGTTGTGTTCATTGCGTGTGCCACTTGAGCTGGCACGGAGACTACGTTGTGCAGCCCATGCACCGTTGTGGTTCACTGCGTTCAGTTCAAAAGGGAAGGCCTTGGACTGCGTGTGAGCAGCCAGCCACGTTCCCTGTCACCTGCATTGTTTTGAGCCAGAGACTGCATGTGGGCAGCCTGGCTCCCTTCTAACTGCTTTTCTTTTGCAGAGTTCAGTGATCCTGGGCCATGGTTTAGTGTAAAATTTGTAAGTTAAGG
>NW_028222595.1:0-2500 GCF_056783735.1 Eptatretus burgeri | reverse complement strand
GTTTTTGAAAGTTCATTTATAAATAGATGTGTATCATAGTTGGCGCTGTTGTGAAGAAAGACTGGAATAAAAGAAGGTAATTTATAATTAAGATTACAACAGGAATGAGCGGGACCTCTATATTTACCAGTAAGATGACAATGATCCCTAACTTTAGACTCCTTAATTTCCCCCTCACAAATTTGACAGATATTGTTCTTTCTAAATTCTAATTTTTCTTCTTTGGTTAATTTCATCGGTTCATTTGTTTCTTTCATTAATTTAGTGAGTCTTATACAATCCTTTTCTAATCGTTTTACAAACTCTTGTGAAGCTTTTTTTCCACGATAATGTTCAAGTTTGTTATACTTTTCTCCTACAGATGATTTGATATAATAACAGAAACCACAAGGAATATGTTTTTGATATTTATTTGTATATGATTCTTTTGGATTAGGAGAAGCAGTATTAATCTTTTTAAGGATACACTCAAAATCAGCGTATATCACAAATGGGTGCGTGATAGATTTATTATAATCTTCAAAAGAAATCTTTTCACCAGGTTTACGCATTGTAATTACAGCTGATTTATGATTACTACAATATTTTGAATGTTGTTCGAATCGTTCTTTTGTATGAAATGAATTGACATTGCTTACAAGGATATATTTTGTTTGCTGTTCTGAATACCTGAGAAGAGATTAATCTTGATAAATTATTGATGTATGTGTAATGTGAATTCTTTCCAACACTAAAATATAAAAGATCAATGTGTGTTTCTTCATTTTTATAGTTGTTTGAAATTTTTAATATTTGAACTTTGTTTGTATCCGTTAATCCATATACATTAATAGAAAGATTATTCTTTTTCTCAAATTTAGGAATATCTGTTAGTGGCATTGGGAATTTAAAATCTTTAATGTCCAAGGTATTCTCATATTTCATATATTGTTTTACTCTTTCTGAATTACATTTTGGTGGATGAAAGTGAGCAAGAACAGACCAGAGAAAACATTTATTATCATTGTTCTCAATATTAGCAACTGCCTTCTTTAGTTTTATTTCTTTTGGTAATTCAATATAAGAAGAAGTTTTAAGAGGGTTTGATTTTGGAATGTGTATATCTAAAAAGATGATTTTTTTAAATATTGAATCCACTTCCTACCACTGTATTATCAACATCCTCCTCTTGTCTTGATAGTTCTTCATAAACCCCACTATTCAAAAAATCTTGAAATGATGTTATAAAATGAAGATCTGTTCTCATATAAGGAGTATGTTCTTCATCTTGTCTTTTCATATTCATTTTCACTCCCATATAAAACTTTAAAGTTTTCATTTCTTTTAATGTCTTTTTAATAAATTTTTCAACATCGGGTTTCACTATTTCAATTGATTCAGCTATTGATGATGGACCGGGTTCTCCAAATTGAAAAATCCTTATTTTTATATGCCCTTTAAATGCCCCATCAGTGTTTTCAATATAATAGTCTCCCTTTACTTTAAACTCATTTTTATTGTGTTTTTGTGATTGAAGATGTTTATTATAACTACTCTTCAAAACATCCTTTGAACAGATATCACAATGTTTTCTTTCCAACTCAAGAGGAGATATTTGATGAAATAGATTAAATGTGTGTTTGTTGGTTCGGAGGTGTTTTCTATAATGTTTATATTTGTGATTACAAACATCGCAGTACGTTGTATTCACCATATTTATTTAATAAAACTTTGCTTAAACTAAAATTTTCTTGATGAAAATTTCGTTTAATTTATAGGTGAATCTGTGCTTAAAACCATTTTATCCTCCAACTTTTTCACTTAATAAATACAATGTTTCAAGACACAAAAGACAAGTTTCAATCAATCTCTTCATTTGTTAAAGATACTGAGAAATATGTCAAGGATGTAAAATTGAACAAAGATAAATATAACAACTATTGGATAAAAACTATTATGGTAAATAATATGAGTTCTTCAATTTCCTTCAGTGGAAGGGCTTTTAGTATACCTGGTAGAACATCAATTAAAGTATCTCTAACAAAAGTTTCTCCTCTCCTTCTAGTAATATATTCAAAAGTAGAAAAAGCAATGAAACAAGAAAAAGTATCAAAAAACAAAAACCTTATGGATGAAGCTTTAGAAAGAAAAGATAAGACCATCTGTAATATGCAAGGAGAAATTTGTATTTTTTTCAACAACCCTAAAGATGTAAATCCTGATGAAATAAAGGATGTTAATATATCAGGTGAAATGACATTTCGTTCAATAGTAGTTAACGATCATTTTAAAATTACCTTTAATATAAAAAATGTTGTCGTTGAATCTGATAATGAAAAAAAGTATATCAATATCGATGGTAATATTATTAAATATGAGCCAATATACAACTGAAAGTATAGATGAATTTCAGTTTAAGTAAAATTTTACTTTAAAAATATGCTAGACTTTCCTGATTCTCCATATGACAAATTTGAGAATTGTCCTGCGTGTGAAAGACGGGGATTAAACACAGAGTCAA
>NW_028222594.1:10000-25000 GCF_056783735.1 Eptatretus burgeri | reverse complement strand
ATAAAAAAAGTTTTGTTTCAAATGTTTTCAGTTCATGCCGTGAAAATGAGGAAGTGTTTTTTGACACGGTCGTGCTGTGTGGTTTTAGACAGTCATGCTGTGAAAAAATAGGAACTATTCTGTGAGACAAGGTCTCGTGTTTATATTTTATCTCAGAACACGAACTGAAAACATTTGAATCGAAACCATTTTAAGTATGTTTTGTAAATGATTCATACAATCGCCCAGTTATTTTCCAAGCTGTCATTTCCTGTGGCCGCACCCAATGTTTCGGGAATTTTCTCATTGTAAGCCTTATAAGTGATTCACCAGACAAAGTTTCTGCCAGACGGGATTTCATTTTTACAACTGAGGCATGGACGATATTTCTTCCGATGAAGCCAACAGCCCACTACAGAGTTGGTAAGTTTGTGTATGCTTTTCTCTTTGAACGATGAAGCAAATGATTATTAATTAAATCATGATAATTCTGATATATATATATATTTTTTTCCCTGACAGGGCATTGGAAGAAATTGAGTTTACGTATCACGACGTGGTTCATGAAATTAATACTCTTATTGAAGAGATCAATGATTTTAGAAGAGAATTGAAAGACATTTTCAATGAGTGGCACGAAGTCTTATCACGTCCTATCATCTCGAAGGAATTAAACCAATGGTGAGACACGTGTGTGTGTGTGTCTGTCTTCCTACCTACCTCTCTCTGCTCTTATTGAAGAGATCAATGATTTATAATGACCGGTCTCTGATCTCGAATGAATTAAACCAATGGTGAGACACGTGTGTCTATGTGTGTCTATGTGTGTGTGTGTGTGTGTGTGTGTGTGTGTGTGTGTGTCTCTTCATCTATACCCTTGACTTTTTTTTTTTTTTTCAGCACTATCGCACAACATCAGCTGTTGAAGCAATCTTGTACAACACATGATTTTCTGGAGGTAAATATTTCTGAATTATTATTAATATCACTCTCTCTTTAGAATGTCGTCTAATGTTGGTTGCATTATTAGTTTGAACGCGGTTTTGTCAGTACACTGGAATTAATTTTATTGACCTTGAAAGGATGACAGGCTGAGTCGGCCTCCTGGTGTGTTAATTCAGTGGTCAACGAGGCTTACTCATATTACCATGTAATTATTATCCACTTTTTGTTTCAAAACAGAATATGGTGTCTGAGTTTCGAAATCACAAGACATCTGGAGAAGATTGCTGGGAAAGATTATACATTCTCGCAAATGAATATTTAATATTTTCAATATTAATAAATTATATTTGTTTTGTATACAATTACTTGATTCTGAATTACAAGAAGAGGATCAAAACATGAAGGGAGGGTAGGTGCGCCCCCCCCAATGACCCATCACCCCTCATCCCATCCCTCCCCTCCCCATGTGTGTGTGTGGGGAAGGGTGGGGGGTGGGATGAGGGAGGTGGTGGGTCAAAGGTGGGGGACGCACAGGGGGGATGAGGGGGGTGGGGCTTGTGTGGGAGGGGCTTGTGTGGGCGGGCCTTCGGTGGGTCTTGTGTGGGCGGGGTGTGGGTGGGGCTTGTGTGGGTGGGGCTTGTGTGGGAGGGGTTTATGTGGTCGGGATGTGTGTGCGGGGTTTATGTGGGTGGAGCTTGTGTGGGAGGGGTTTATGTGGACAGGGTTTATGTGGGCAGGGGCGAATGTGGATGAGGTTTGTGTGGACCAATGGATGGGTGGAGAGATGGGTGGATGGGTGGATGAGTGGAGCTTGTGTGGATGGGTGGATAATTTTTTAATTAAATAAACATGTTGTGTGTGGGGGAACTAATTAACTAATCACTAATTATGTGAATATGGGTGGAGCTTGTGTGTGTGGAGCTTGTGTGGAGCTTGTGTGGAGCTTGTGTGGAGCTTGTGTGGAGCTTGTGTGGGGTTTGTGTGGGAGGGGTTTATGTGGGTGGGGCTTGTGTGGGTGGAGTCAAAAAGGGGCGGAGTCAAAAAATTTCAATTTATTGGAGCTTGTGTGGGGTTTGTGTGTGGTGGGTTTGTGTGGGTGGAGTCAAAAAGGGGCGGAGTCAAAAAATTTCAATTTATCTTTGTCTTTTGTAATTCCTGTGAATAAAATGAACCTAAAATCTCTTCCCCTTCCAAATCATATATTTTATAAGTCCAAGGAACTGTATCTATTACATCAACAATTTTAAAAAGTTCTTTCGTCCATCGTTCAGTAAAACCCTTTTCAAAATGAGATTTCCACCTATATATTCTTACGATATCACCAACTTTGAACTTAGGTTTTCTGACATTAATCTCTTTTTCATATTTTAATTTTGTAAATGTTTCTGATGGCTTCATATTCGTTGACGTGTGAATCGTGTCATTATACTTATCCACAATATCCTGAATAAAAGATAACCATTGTTGTGAACCGAGTTGTGTGAATTTTTTATATAGTCTCTCTTTTAAGGTACGATTAAAACGTTCAACAACAACTGCCTTCCCTTCATTAAAGGTACTGTATAATGTAATACTGTTATTTTTTAGAAAATTCATAAATGTCTTGTTATAAAACTCTCTACCCTCATCAGTCCACAATTTTTTAGGTTTTCTCTTACTTTTATTAAATATCTGTTGAAAAGCTAACATAAGAGTATTACCTGTTTTGTTTTTTAAAGGGACAACCCACGCATATCTACTCCTCAAATCAATAACGGTTAAAGCATACTTGTACCCCTTTATCATTATTGAGTTCAATCAAATCAGCAGACCAGATATAATCAACTTCCTTGGAATAAACTTTCCTTCTCTGAAACTTTGTGAATATTGGTTTATGTAATTCATCAGCTAATTGCTCTTCAGTCTTAATGGCATCATTAGAGCCTATGAGTTTTTTGAATTTCCAAGTCCAAGTTTCAATTTAGCACTAATCATCTTCTTCACGATGAACCTATCAACTTTTTCTCTCAAGGTTGGATTTTGTATCAGAGACAAATTATACAACATTTCTCTATCGGCTTCATGCTTTTCTTCCAACGTTGTGGTATTCCCATAATCAATATCGTGTCTCATGCACACTTCATCAACTCTATTGATTGGTTTACTCCAGGATTTAGGATTGTCTGCCTCATCTAATCTTTTATCCAAGTTTGTGCCTGGACCACAGAAAGAATACCCTGGAAGATGTAATTCCCCTGGTATTCCAGTAGTTGTAAATTTACTTCCTGATAAAAACTTTTGTATATCTCCTCCGAGTTTGTGTTTGGAGATAAATTGATTTTTTTTTTTGAACCACACACCGAACATATACCTTTTTGGATAACCCTGTTATTTTTACTTTTAATATATGAAATATTTTTAGTATTAGTTTTCTTTTTACATTTGAGACAATAACTCATTTATTTATGAGAAAAATTCCTGCAGAGTGCAAAAACCTTTTTAGTTTCCAACATGCACATTTGAATCTTAATTTTTAAAACATAAAGAATCCTTAGAAATGCCTTCACTCTCTCCTCCATTTATTTAAGGGAAAACTTGAATTAAAATGAATGGCTTGACGATGTCAATAGTCTTGAAGAAAATATTGCAAATAGACTTGTCAATTCTTTGTTTTCCTCCTCGGTGGGTTGAGTTATTTTCTGTAATACCTCCAATCTTTTTTGAATCTCACTGGTTTCCATATTTTGATATTTATTTTGTCTCGCTCTTTCCTCCCTCTCCTCCCTCTCTCTCTTCTCTTTTTCCTCCTTCTCTTTCTTCTCTCTTTCCTCCCTCTCTCTATTCTCCCTCTCTCTATTCTCCCTCTCTCTATTCTCTCTTTCCTCCTTCTCTCTCTCCTCCTTCTCCTTTTCCTCCTCTTCCCTCTCTTCTTCAACTCCTTCCTCATCCCTTACTATCCTTGAATCGTTTACACCCCATAGAATATTATACATATATTCATCAGGATTTCTTGTTATTCCTGCATCGAAAATAATTTTTTTTACAACAGGAAACCAATAAAATTTCTTTTGAATTTCTAAAAGAGCCTTACCTTTTCTTAACTTTATAATTTTTTCATTATTTAACATTCTAATTAAATCTAAAGTTGTCGGTTTATCAACATCAGCATAATGCCAATCTTTTATTGAAAATACCTCATTCTTATGTTGTAGAACATATTTATTAAAATACCGAATACCCTTTTCTTGAAGGTATGCTTGGACACAGAAATGATAATTTTCTTGAAGCCTTCTTGCTGTCATTTATGTATTAGAAATATATGTTAGAATAATATTATGGCACGAAACACCTCCCCATCTTCCCATAGTTAAATCATTTTGTATTTCCTTACTTATTATATATAATCCTGTTTTTTCTGTTTTCATGAGATAAACAAGGGCAAAACCATTATTATATTTACCCTTATTAAATTCTTTTTATTTGTTGTTTACTAATCGTGGACCCACAAAACTCATTCTCGATACCAAGTGGATAATATTCTTCCTTACGAGACTGATTTAATTGTTCCAGGTCTTCGAGGTTAATTTTAAATGACCAATTATACCCTAAATCATTCATATCATACCCCCATTGTTCTATTCTCATACAAACGATACGCCCTTCTTTATAAAAATTTATTTTAATTCGAACTGTGAATTCTGTATGACCTGGAGATAATATCAACACTTCTGTATCTTTGGAATACCCGGCTGTTTTATTTAAGGATATATATTGTGATAAATCGCTTAATCTCACCAAGTCATTCGCGTCAGTCGGGCTTGGATAATTTTTTAATTTAAAAGCATTTTTCATGTTAATATTTTTGGTTATATTATATTTATGTCGTTCAGCCTGTGCCTTTGTGTAATAATTTGATAAATCAATATCCAGTTCTTGAGATACACCAAAGATAGAACCATCTTTACCAACATAAGTCATTTATATTAGATTAAAAATAATATCATAAAATTTTATATTTTTGTTGAGTTGAAATAACACATATAGACATAATTGACCACAACACTTGGAATTTAATTCTTGGACTTGAAATGTTTGATAAACACCATTCTGTAAGAATTTTATAACTTCAACAGGTGGTGGAAGGCCAAAACTATCAAAATAATATTTGTCTTGACTATTAAAAATACAAACCCAATGAGAACCGTTCCCATTATTATCTTCTAAGTTCATAATAATATTCTTTGTATGTTTCGGCACATTTGTTAATTCATCTCTCATACAAATAACCACATTATGAATTTTTAATTTCTTACAATATTTGGCAAGTTGTAAATTTGATGTTGTATTCTTTCCAAATTTTTCCAACCACTCATCAATGTTCATTTATTTATTAGAAAGATATAATCCATTACCTCTTTTCGTTAATTTTACACCTGCTTGTGCAATAGAAGAAAGCATATCTCCAACTAACAATCTCGCTTTATCAGGCAGACCTTCAAGTTTTTCAGCAAAATCTACAATTACGCCACTTCCACTAATTTGTTTCTCCAACTCTTTGTTATGTCTTTCCAATTCTTTTTGAGCCTGGAGTTGAGCCTTCCTTTCGTTGGCAGTTTTCACCGCTGTTGAAATACCACCCGTCAATGCTCCAACCGCACTTAAACCAGCAAATAAAGGAATTAGAAATGGGAGAAATCCTCCACTCGTCTCTCTTATTGAATATTTTTTCAACATTGGTTTTGTCATTTTAATTTTAAGTGAGCCAGTGTCATTCAAGATTTTAACCTGTTCTCTTGTGAGCAAAACATCAATTCTTACTGCTCCTTTTCTCTGAATTGTATTAACGTTAATCGTACAAGGCTTTTGATTTTGAACACAAGATGATAGTTTATGAAGATTGATTTGATTAACATATACCCCAGTTGGTACTTTGCCACTCATTTATTTAACAAAAAATTATGTGAGACTAATCATCACACCATTATCTGTATTAATCTGCAATTCTGTTTCTTCCAAAAGCAAACAATATGTATCAACTTCTTCACTCTCTCCTCTTTCAATGTATAGGGAAGTATCCACTCGATTAGACTTTATAGTTTCCTTTTGCGCGCTCAGGTCAAACGCATAGATTGTATACAAACTTTTAAATGCTGTCATATCCAAAATAGGTTCTTTATTTCCATTACTTTCACACACCTTTTGGTAAGACTTGTATGCTTCAGCAAAATCATTTTTTTCCCAATTAATTTCCAATCTATCTCGTGGATAATATGTTCCATCTAGAGAAACGCGAAGTTGTTTCACCTTAGCATTATCACTCAATGCATTATTCTTATCAGTCGCAGTATCACCATCTGGCTTTTTAAAAATGATCCACAGATATCGTGGCTTTCCTTCCAGAACACCCAAATTCCACGTGTAAGTAGTTTGATTGAGTTTAACGTGTTGACATCTTCTTTTGAGGTATGATACACTGAGTGGTTTCTTTGAGTTAAGTCTTCGATTCAACATCTCTTCTGTTTTAAGATTAGGAGTATATTCACTGATATACCAACTCATCTCCTCAATTACAAATTTATTCTGATCACCAAAAGCATTACCAACACCAAAAAGCAATCTATTTTCATTATCATTCCTTTGTAGTTGAAATCTAATTTTAAGACCATACAGAACTTTATCATGATCACAAAATCCAAATATACCTTTAAGAGGAACCGCCACAGTAAAACTATTTTCTGCTTTTGTATCATCATTATACGCTCCTTTCCTTTGAATATATCCAGGGTCTGTGTTTGTTCCCGTTGACATATCAGGAATAAAACCTTCGACAGACCCCTTTCCCATTCTATCACTGAATGTATAGAGTGTAAATTTTATCATTTCAGATACAGCAGAGACATAATCAACCGCTTCAACTTCTTGTGTTCCAATATACAATCGCACACTATCAAACATTTTCCAGAAGAAATCATTTACAAGTGTAGCGTTTGTGTTATTCCCAGCCTTAGTGAATTTAAATTTACACAACAAGAAACTTTCGGAGAGATTCAAATAGGTTTGTTGATTATTTATTTCAAAACTTTTTGTACCATTTGTATTCCAGTCTGTTCCAGTTATTGCATTTACCTTGAAGTAATCTTCTTTTTTAGTGGAGTTTGAGATAATAATAGTATCATCCAAATCATAGATACTATCAATTGCTTCCATACTTGTATTTATTTAGGAAAAAAGATGTTAAAACTTTTGAAACCCTGATCCAAGTATTTGAATTATTTTCTGTCGTTCTTGGGGGGACAACTGAGTTTTACCTTTCTTAATTTCTTTTATTGCTTGTAATTTATGAGATTCCTTCTGAGCATCTTTTATACTCTTTACAGCACCTGCTACATTTCCCACAGCAGAAGCAGTTGAACCAATTAGATCTTTATGTTTAAGAATAGTTGAACCAATACCCATGAGAGTATCAATTATCCCATCTCCTCTAAATTGATGTCCAACACCCCTTTGTCTCTTAGGTTTATAGTATCCTCTACCAAGATACATACCTTCACCCTTGTAGTATGGGGAAAGGAACATCCCATCCCCTGTAATTATTTTATATTTTCCCAACTCGTGTTTCCTCACAATAACCATCGTATTTATTTATTGGAAAACTTCACGTAGGTGAATTCTGATGGATATAACTTCTCCATTAAAAGAAATCACACGATTATCTTGGTCGGTTATCCTAAAATTTACTCTGTGTATGGTTTTTCCTGACACAGGTAGATAAACCAAATTTTTGGGTTCCATATTGAATTTATAACCAATTGGGGTTGAGTATGCGCTGAATGAAAATATTGTATTTGTTTTTTCCCATCATTATAAGCACCATCAATCAAATCACAGTGAATTAACACCGAATTTATTCCTGAGGATATTTGAATGACATTATCACTGTAAAACGTCCCATTAGTTTCAATCTTTTTTGAGGAGAAACCCAATAACTCTCTAAATGAATTATCAATTGTGAAATCAACCTTGTAGTTATTTTTAACTTTAATCGTTGATTTTGAAGTATGTTTTTGAATGTTTATAACAATATTTTTGGTTCATCACCCTGTTCTTTCATAAGACGAGCAATTTCGGAAGATATTTGAGAAATCTCATATGCTCCGGGTGAGACTGTTATCGTTTTGTATCCACTTCCGGGATTATAACTAAACTTGTCATTTTTATCAGTTATATTAAATAAGGTATTATAAGTTTCCATGGACAATAAAGATGCCTCATATTCTTTTGTTGTGTCAAGTTGTAGTGGGTATGGGAATGAAGATGTGTGGTCGCTTGTTGTGAAATCGAAACTAAGGATTGTGCTTCTCATCTTATTTAATATGAGATAAAATGTCTTTATATTGAGATTTATTAATTATTTTCATGTTCATCAACTGGTCTAAAATGGCTGATGCTTCATTAAAACAATTGTTATTTCCAGCCTTCTGACTGCCTAACAACAATAACAGTCTATTAACTAATTGCGATGGGTCATTTGGAAGAAAACTAACACCTGAACCAAGGATACTTAAAGCCTGAATAATGTGTTTCTCCTTCTCATTCTTCCTACTTTTACCAGAAAGAATAACCTTATAATTTAGAGTGTTCAGCAAATCAATATATACTCTATCATCATTATTTTCCATATCCAATGGTTTATCAATATACTTTGATTCATCCCTCACAGTTGAACCTTGTCTTCCATCTTTTGTGAGAAGAAACATTAATCTCGGAGTTAGTTTAACAGGGGGTTGAGCAGAACTTAAGAACCTTAATTCATCATTAAATATCAATACCTTTTCTTGACCAAGATGAAATATTGCTGGTTGTTCTGTTGGAATGAGTCCTGCTTTGGTTTTTGAATCCGCTGAATATTCATTGTTTTGAACAGCATTCACAATATAATCAGGGGGTTGATTAATCTCTTCCAGTTGTTGAAATAAACCTTCATCATCATATTCTAATTCTCCTAAATGCTCTAATTCTTCCTCCGTCATTTGACTGAAATCTTTTAACATTTGAAGCTTTCTAGGAGTATATTCTACTGTGGGAACTGTGGAAACATCTTTCATTTTTTCTTGGGAAGTTTTTAAAAGTGGTTTAAAAAATTTCTCTTGTTTTCTTTCAAATGCTTCTTCGCCCGTTAGTTTCTGTCTGCGTTTCTTCTTTATGTCTTCCTGCTGTTTTACAACTTTTGAAACCAACTCTTGATGTTCCTTAAATCTTCTTGCTCTTTCTTTTGCATCCATTTATTTATTGTAAAATATCATTTAATATCTCATCTTGTTTCACAACAATATATTTATATTTTTCAGTCGTGTGCTTCATATAATCCTCAAATTTCTTTTTACTACATAATGTAGAACAATTATCTCTCCAAAAATTATTGATATCTATTGAATTTAACTTGAATAAAATAAAAGTATTAGCATTGTTTCTGATGGAACGACGAGGAAGTTGAAAGTACGATTGACTAAGATAAATACAATTACAAGAAGAATGTCTCCCTCTTGTGTAGTAGCTGTCCATTACCGTTTGGTTTCTCTCATTAACACAATCATCAAAGATAACGAGGTTCTTTTTTGATTTATCCAAATCTTGGGGAGACGGTATATCATCCGTATTATCACTAAGAATACAAGTTATAGGATTTGATTTCTTTTTACATCTCTGTGTATCACAAAATAGTTGAATTATATCTTCAATGTTATAATCATTTAGGTTTTTTTGACGTTTAAATAAACCGATTATATCTTCTTTTTGAAGACCAGCATTAAAACCTTGTGAGAGTAGTTGATACTCTGGTTGAAAACTCGACTTTGTGAAAATTATTAAATTGTCATAATCTAAAAAGTTGGGAGTGAGGAGCATTTTTAAAAGTAAGCAGGTTTTTCCACATCCACTTGAACCAACTATGAGACATCTTAATGAATTTGGGAGATTTTTATGGTTGTTAAATTTTATCTTATTTTCCCAAATAGGTATAAAATCATTCATTTATATATTTGAAAAACAGGTTATTTAATTTATTATTGGCTTTTTTAGAAACTCTATATTTTATCCTAAGTTCAGGTTTAATTTCAAGATAATCCATTATTTTATTTATACAATATCTTGTGTTGATATTTCCCTGAAAATTACATCCATGAATAATATACAACACCAATCCTTTGAACATTTCTCTTATACGTTCAGTTTCTTCCCTTGTAAGGAAAGGTGTGTTATCATCCTCATACTTTACATTCATTTCTCTAATCAATCTTGTAAAGTAATTCATTTTTGGTGTAAATCTAAAAGAATTATTTTCCTTTTTATATTTTTTATTATCATTAATTAGACGATAATCACAGAATATACATTGTTTATAGGCTTTTGACTCTGTGTTTAATCCCGTCTTTCACACGCAGGACAATTCTCAAATTTGTCATATGGAGAATCAGGAAAGTCTAGCATATTTATAAAGTAAAACTTTACTTAAACTGAAATTCATCTATACTTTCAGTTGTATATTACCATCGATATCGATATACTTTTTTTCATTATCAGATTCAACGACAACATTTTTTATATTAAAGGTAATTTTAAAATTATCTTTAACTACTATTGAACGAAATGTCATTTCACCTGACATATTAACATCCTTTATTTCATCAGGATTTACATCTTTAGGGTTGTTGAAAAAAATACAAATTTCTCCTTGCATATTACAGATGGTCTTATCTTTTCTTTCTAAAGCTTCATCCATAAGGTTTTTGTTCTTTGATACTTTTTCTTGTTTCATTGCTTTTTCTAGTTTTGAATATATTACTAGAAGGAGAGGAGAAACTTTTGTTAGAGATACTTTAATTGATGTTCTACCAGGTATACTAAAGGCCCTTCCACTGAAGGAAATTGAAGAACTCATATTATTTACCATAATAGTTTTTATCCAATAGTTGTTATATTTATCTTTGTTCAATTTTACATCCTTGACATATTTCTCAGTATCTTTAACAGATGAAGAGATTGATTGAAACTTGTCTTTTGTGTCTTGAAACATTGTATTTATTAAGTGAAAAAGTTGGAGGATAAAATGTTTTTAAGCACAGATTCACCTATAAATTAAACGAAATTTTCATCAAGAAAATTTTAGTTTAAGCAAAGTTTTATTCTATAAATATGGTGAATACAACGTACTGCGATGTTTGTAATCACGAATATAAACATTATAGAAAACACCTCCGAACCAACAAACACACATTTAATCTATTTCATCAAATATCTCCTCTTGAGTTGGAAAGAAAACATTGTGATATCTGTTCAAAGGATGTTTTGAAGAGTAGTTATAATCAACATCTTCAATCACAAAAACACAAGAAAAATGAGTTTAAAGTAAAGGGAGACTATTATATTAAAAACACTGATGAGGCATTTAAAGGGCATATAAAAATAAGGATTTTTCAATTTGGAGAACCCGGTCCATCATCAATAGCTGAATCAATTGAAATAGTGAAACCTGATGTTGAAAATTTTATTAAAAAGACATTAAAAGAAATGAAAACTTTAAAGTTTTATATGGGAGTGAAAATGAATATGAAAAGACAAGATGAAGAACAAACTCCTTATATGAGAACAGATCTTCATTTTATAACATCATTTCAAGATTTTTTGAATAGTGGGGTTTATGAAGAACTATCAAGACAAGAGGAGGATGTTGATAATACAGTGGTAGGAAGTGGATTCAATATTAAAAAAATCATCTTTTTAGATATACACATTCTAAAATCAAACCCTCTTAAAGCTTCTTCTTATATTGAATTACCAAAAGAAATAAAACTAAAGAAGGCAGTTGTTAATATTAAGAACAATGATAATAAATGTTTTTCTCTGGTCTGTTCTTGCTCACTTTCATCCACCAAAATGTAATTCAGAAAGAGTAAAACAATATATGAAATATGAGAATACCTTAGACATTAAAGATTTTAAATTCCCAATGCCACTAACAGATATTCCTAAATTTGAGAAAAAGAATAATCTTTCTATTAATGTATATGGATTAACGGATACAAACAAAGTTCAAATATTAAAAATTTCAAACAACTATAAAAATGAAGAAACACACATTGATCTTTTATATTTTAGTGTTGGAAAGAATTCACATTACACATACATCAATAATTTATCAAGATTAATCTCTTCTCAGGTATTCAGAAGAGCAAATAAAATATATCCTTGTAAGCGATGTCTTAATTCATTTCATACAAAAGAACGATTAGAACAACATTCAAAATATTGTAGTAATCATAAATCAGCTGTAATTACAATGCCGAAACCTGGTGAAAAAATTTCTTTTGAAGATTATAATAAATCTTTCATGCACCCATTTGTGATATACGCTGATTTTGAGTGTATCCTTAAAAAGATAAATACTGCTTCTCCTAATCCAAAAGAATCATATACAAATAAATATCAAAAACATATTCCTTGTGGTTTCTGTTATTATATCAAATCATCTGTTGGAGAAAAGTATAACAAACTTGAACATTATCGTGGAAAAAAAGCTTCACAAGAGTTTGTAAAACGATTAGAAAAGGATTGTATAAGACTCACTAAATTAATGAAAGAAACAAATGAACCGATGAAATTAACCAAAGAAGAAAAATTAGAATTTAGAAAGAACAATATCTGTCATATTTGTGAGGGGGAAATTAAGGAGTCTAAAGTTAGGGATCATTGTCATCTTACTGGTAAATATAGAGGTCCCGCTCATTTCTGTTGTAATCTTAATTATAAATTACCTTCTTTTATTCCAGTCTTTCTTCACAACAGCGCCAACTATGATACACATCTATTTACAAATGAACTTTCAAAAACACCAGGGAATATTTCTGCCATAACAAACACAAGTCAAAAAGTATATTTCATTTTCAAAAATGATATTCACAAAACCTTTAACTCGTATTAGGTTTCTAGATTCTTACAAGTTTATGGGAACACCACTAGCCTACCTCGCATCAAATCTAAGCTCCACGGACTCTTTTCCAAATCTTAATTCATTCTTTCCAAAAGAGGAAATTCTCACTAAAGAGGAAATTCAGATTAAAGAGAGAATTCAAAGTAAAGAGGAAACTGTAATTAATGAAGAAATTCTAACTGAAGATGAAATTCTAATCATAAAGAAAATTCGAACAATGAATGAAATTCTAACTAAAGAGGAAATTCTGATTAA
Organism: Eptatretus burgeri; assembly: GCF_056783735.1. NCBI lineage: Eukaryota > Metazoa > Chordata > Myxini > Myxiniformes > Myxinidae > Eptatretus > Eptatretus burgeri. Next base: position 11,856 of record NW_028222594.1, on the reverse strand, counting down.
AGATGAAATTCTGATTAAAGAAGGAATTCTTACGAGAGAGGAAATTCAAACAAGGAATGAAATTCAAAGTAAAGAGAAAATTCTTACAAGTAAGGGAATTTATCCTTATGATTATATGGATTCATTTATGAGATTTAAAGAAACACAACTTCCATCAAAAGAAAGTTTCTATAATAACCTTTATGAAGAAGAGATAAGTGATAAGGAATATAAACACGCACAAGAAATATGGAAATTATTTAAGATAAAGAACCTTGGAGAATATCACGATTTATATCTAAAAACAGATGTTTTATTGTTAGCTGATGTGTTTGAGGCTTTTAGAACACTCTGTCATAATAAAAATTGTTATGGATTAGACCCTGCCCACTATTTCACAGCTCCTGGTTTAGCTTGGAGTGCAATGTTGAAAATGACAAAACAAGATATAGATTTAATCAGTGATGTGGATATGCTTTTGATGATTGAGAAGTCCAAGAGAGGTGGAATATCACAAGTATGTTCAAAAAGATATGCTAAAGCAAATAATAAATATCTTCTAAATTATGATAGTGAAAAAGATAGTAATTATTTGATGTATTTTGATGCTAATAATTTGTATGGATGGGCAATGTCTCAATCTCTACCTTATGGTAAATTAGAGTGGGTGGAAGAAAAGGATTATGAAAAGGCTTTGATGAATATTGTTATTTCTTCTCAAGAGGAATTGAATGACGAAGAAGAAGGTTATTATTTTGAAGTTGATTTGAGGTACCCGAGTGTTCTTCATAATAAGCATAAAGACCTTCCTTTTGCATGTGAGAAAGAAACCCCAAAGAAAGAATGGTTCAGTGATTATCATAAAAGTTTTAATATTAAAGGCAAATCAACAGAAAAGTTATTAACAACATTCTATGATAAAGAGGGATATGTTTTACATCAGAGAAGCTTAAAACAGTTTTTGAGAGAAGGATTGAGAGTAGCTAAAATTCATAGAGTTTTAAAAATTTATACAAAGTCCTTGGGTGAAAAAGTATATTCAATTCAATACAGATATGAGAGCAAATACAAAAGTAAAATTTGAAGGGGACTTTTATAAATTAATGAATAATGCTGTATTTGGAAAGACTATGGAAAATGTTAGAAACAGGCAAAACATTAGATTCGCAACATCTTGGAAAGAAGCTTGAGATTGATAAATAAACCAAGTTTTGAGAGAGAAGAGGTTTTTTCAGAGAACTTTTCTGCAATTCATATGAAAAAGGAAAGTATTGTAATGGATAAACCAATTTATATTGGAACAGCAGTTCTTGATTTATCAAAGATATTGATGTATGATTATTTGTATAATGACTTAAAGAAAGAGTATGGTGAAAATGTTTCATTGTTGTATATGGACACTGATAGTTTTATCCTAGATATAAAAACTGATGATGTTTATGAAGATATGAAGAAAAATATTGGAGTATATGATACAAGTAATTTCAGCAAGAAGAGTGAGTTATTTTCCAAAAAAGAATGAAAAGGTTATTGGTAAGTTTAAGGATGAGTTGGGTGGAAAAGTAATGAGTGAGTTTATTGGATTGAGAGCAAAGGCATATGCTTATAAGTATGGTGATCAGATTGATAAGAGGTTAAAGGGAATAAAGAAATATGTAATAAAGAAATCAATAACTTTTAGAAATTATTATAATTGTTTGATGAATAAGAAAGAAGAATACAGGAAAATGAATACAATAAGAAGTTATAAACATAACATATATAGTGAAGAAGTAAATAAAAAGGCATTAGGAGCCTTTGATGATAAGAGATTTATTTTAGATAATGGAATAGATTGTGTTCCATATGGATATTGTATGATAGAGTGTATAAAATAG
>NW_028222593.1:20000-33000 GCF_056783735.1 Eptatretus burgeri | reverse complement strand
AAGGACTCAAGGATAAAAGGTTCTGTTTGGGGAAAAGGGGTGGGAGGAAGAAGATCGGTAAAGAGAAACTGGTTTTGGTGGAGGCTGTTGTGCTGGGAGCGTGCTGTGTTGTTGGGCTGATTCGATCCTGGTTTGATCGTGTCTCGTGGCCTTGCTGTGCCTTGTGCCTCACCTCGGTTGGCTCTGGGGTTCTGCTGGCTTGGAGTACGGGGTCGAACGGCGGGCGGACCTGCCTCCCTCTCCTGCTCGTAACTTGGCGCCAGAACTGGCTCCCTGGCGGCTGTGAGCGGACTTGGGGCCGACACCAGGAGGTCGACAGCACCACGGTGTCTCCTGCCCCTGACGAGCGCAACGCCAGCTCGTCCGACGCCAATCCAGGGACTGTTGCGTCTACACCACGGGCCAGCCTGACCACCAGGACCAGCTACGTTGTGTGTGTGTGTGTGTGTGTGTGTGTGTGTGTGTGTGTGTGTGTGTGTGTGTGTGTGTGTGTGTGTGTGTGTGTACCTGGTGCCGTAGAGGGTTTAAATGACCATTTTTACAGCCATTTTTGTTCGGGTTAGGCTTTTTCTTGAGGCAATGTTTTTTATGGCCGGATGCCCTTCCTGACGCCAACTCTGGTCGCCTCTTATGACACACAGGGATATGGTACACCTATTCTAACCGGGGCATACACCGGGACCAGTACACTGGTACTCACTTCGCCGACCTCAGATGGATGACAGGCTGAGTCAACCCCCTGGTGTTAATTCAGCAGCCAACGGGGCTTGAACTCAGGATCCTGGGATCCCAAGCCACCACCCTAACTACAAAGCCAACACCAGGCTCTGCCTTAGAGGGTTTGAGATTTGTATATCCATTGGAATTGTTTGTGTTTTCCCCACGCCCGAATCCATACCACCATCCCGTCGAATCGCCCCGGATCCCTCCTCTTGCCGAGTCTTGTTATTTCTGGTTAGAGAAATAAACGTTATCAACTCAGTGAAAAGCGACTCGTGCCACCTTCCTCGTCCCGTTTGCGGTAGAGCGATTAGAACCGCCATCTTTGGGTTGTAAAGGATAAACCGCCTCCATCGTTTCGGCTCATTCTACGTTAGCGGGACTGTTCAAGTCCCGTGGACGTCACAATATATATAATTATATTTTAATAAACGTTTCAAGAGGTTTAAAAAAATAATTATATTTTAATAAACGTTTAAAGAGGTTTAAATATATAATTATATTTTAATAAACATTTAAAGAGGTTTAAATATATAATTATATTTTAATAACGTTTAAAGAGGTTTAAATATATAATTATATTTTAATAAACATTTAAAGAGGTTTAAATATATAATTATATTTTAATAAACGTTTAAAGAGGTTTAAATATATAATTATATTTTAATAAACGTTTAAAGAGGTTTAAATGTATAAATGTTTAAATGTTCCCCATCGTCCATTACACCAACCGACCGAACATGTTACATTAGTTATTGTTCCTGTTATTTACTCCTCCGTAACCCTCTGATAACCAGTAAGTTTGATTTCCCACTTTGTTTGATCGTCACACAGATGGTAACTATGTTATCTCACTGCTCTCTGCGCGGTCGGGATGAAATGAAATGAGAAAACGGGAAAAAGTATGTTGGGTTAGAAGGTGTGTGTGTGTGTGTGTGTGTGTGTGTGTGTGTGTGTGTGTGTGTGTGTGTGTGTGTGTGTGTGTGTGTGTGTGTGTGTGTGTGTGTGTGTGTGTGTGTGTGTGTGTGTGTGTGTGTGTGTGTGTAACCAGATAAACCGTCCGCACCATCATCCACGGAGTGAGTTCCAGTTACAGTAACGATAACAATCAATTGGGAATGTTAAAAGATTAATAAATAATTCCATGAAAGAACATCTAACACTCATCAATCCCATCAGAAATTGACATTTTATACTCTTTACCAACAGTTCATGGTAACAAGTAAACTTCACCGTAACAACGATGAATGGTAACCATCTAACGTGAGATGAGTTCATTTGCAAACTTCACAACCTTTTACTTTCATATTTTTTTATTTATTAATGGTTGTATCTGATTTGGTTGGACACAGCAGCACGACAACTCATCGATCAAATCACACTACGGAACCTGGACACGACAGAAACCTTTGGGGGAAGTCTTAATATTACATACACAAAAATACCAATATTCACCCAAAATTCACCCCCCACCCCTCTCGGCTAACACCCCTCCCTTTTATCCCAATAAACAAAATTGTAAAAATGTGAGTTTTGATGTAAACCCATCTTTGGAATGCCAAGGGTGAAGGATTTTTCACCATTTTGATCAACCTGTTAGTTTATTCATCAAGATCTTGATTTTGAATGTTTAATTCACTCATCACATGTGGTTTGTGTGTTCCTTAAGCCCAAGTCACGTTTGCTCCATGGCTCGGATACGACGGCCGTACCCCCCCCCCCCTTGAATTGACAGAAACGTGTGGCGGCCGCAGAGTTTCTGATGTGGCCTCAGGGTGATTTTACAGGCCGTCAGGGTCGCCGTGGAATTACAGCGCGGAGTTATAACTTTTTTTCAGTTCTACGTTGGCCGTAGCAATTTGACAAGCCAAGCTGTGATGTTGATGTGTTCCACGTCGACCGTACGTAGGGCGTACGGTGGGCTTGCGTTATTCGTGCGGCTGTCGTAGGCTCTTATCAATGAAAAATGAATTTTGCCAACCCCCAAAAAAATTACGGCAGCCACACTATTTCCACGGTCGCCGTAGGGTAGTCCTAAGGCGTCCGTGTTCAACCTATGGTGGCCTTGCGGTCTGTGTCACTGCCTGCGGGCAACGCAGAGTCGACGCACGGTTCCCCTTCGCCTGCCGTGCGTCCTACTACAGCCTCCGTAGCAGTCTGCGTCGACCGTGCGTTACCGCTAGAGATCGGAGTATAGGTGTTTGCCTATACTCCGAACTGATATATTCAGTTATATATTGTTGTGGTTGAGGAAATTCGCAAACCACCATTCAGGTCCCATAGGTGAGATATCTCTGTAAGTATATGTGTAGTTAGCCCAAACCTGTTGTTTAGAGGGAATAAATGTCATTCATTCGGGCTGCGACCCTTCAAGATAGCCGTTTTTCTGTTCTATCTTTATTTTGAGCCAACCATGTCTCAACAGCCATCACACAACAACCACCAACCGCAACGCCGCTTCACAACAACAACAACAACAACGCCAACAGCCACGACCTTTACCGTCACATCTCGCTCTCGCAACCATCGCATCACCGCCATTCCCGCGCCGCTTGTGGGCACCGATCCTGGACTCGAACAGGGCGCGCACCGAGCAGCGGGTGCAAAAGCGGCCTTTCCGAGAAATCGGATCAAGAATGATTCACGCCCACTTCTGTTCCGTCCTATCAGCGAGCGTGGGGCGATTTGGCCCCGCCTCCAGGCGCGTCGGAGTATAATCGATATATGCAGATTCGAGGATCAGGAATGATTCACGCCCACTTTTCCTCTGTCCAATGGGCGAGCGTGGCTCCGCCCCCGAGCCGATCCTGATCCAAAAATCTGCATATGGTTTCTCCTGTCACACTATAAAGCGCAGAGCGCGGGGCGAATCGAGGGAAGAGTTGGAGAGTTGTGGCGGCGGCGAAATCAGTCGAGAGAGTGTCTGTCGGGGTCCGGAGAAGCCAAGGAGCTTTGTGGAGGTCTGCGCTCGTGTCAGAGTCGGGGAGCTGCGGAGAGGGGAGACCGGGAACGCGGTCGAGGTCGCAGTGGCGTCGCTCGTCGCGGGACCCAAGCTAGCCAGATATCCTCTTTCCCCCGAGCATCAACAACACCCCCCACCCTGTTTCCCCCCGCGCTGAGATAGTGTGAGAAGGGGGCCCCGTTCCCACCCCATTCCAGGCAGTGCCAGCGAGGCCCGCGGAGTCGGGGCGCCACCGCCATTTTGCGGCTCATCACCAGACGGGTAGGCTCGACGCGGTCTCGGCCCCAGGCCCGTCTGCCCCTTATCGTTGAGGGTGGCCCCTTTTTCTTTTGCTTTGGAGTATATGTGTTGTCGGCGCCGTCTGTGAAGTAAAACTGTGTAAGTGTTGCCGTGTGCTCGCGTAGTCGGTAGTAGATTGCATTGTGTTTCTTTTGTTGCAATTGCTTTTGGTGCGTAATTGTTGTTTCTTCTTTTGTTACATTTGCTTTTGGTGCATAATTGTGGTAATTGTATATGTGTGCTTTCCGTTTGCCGCGGAATAAATGTGCTTTATGTTGAACTGTTTCTCCCGTTTCGCTTCGTCTTTTCTCTAATTGAATCTCCATCTTACTTCACGTAAAGGGTTGGTAGGGGCTAAATACGCCTGATAATTAATCGGAACCGTCGAGGTTGACGATAACACCGCTCGGTTATCCCGATAGTACGGAACGGGTCGCTTAAAGTGGCCCGTGTCCGAAGTCGACCTGCGGCGAGGTGCGATCGCCCGGCTACCCTCCGTGTGGGTACTTAGGTAGGTCGAATTTGGCGAACAACCCTATCCCACGCGGGGGGCCGATTGGCACGATCGTGGTGAGGCCGAAAGGCCCACCCGTGACTAGTTCCCGGCGTTAGTCCGAGAGGGTCACGACGGGATTGTCCGTCCGGTGGGCGACGTGCCGCGATTCGAGTTACGTGGCCGCCCGCACCCGGCGGGCGCGAATTCGCAACACTGTTGTCAGGAGTGGGACACAAACCCATCCCCCTCCTCGCGACACTGGTGTCGGAGAGCGGGAAAACGGGCTCTCCTGTCTCCAGCTAAATGCACGGGAATCGGTCCAGGGGTGAGAGGAGCGACCCCCGATTCCCTCCAAATTACGAGCAATTTAAATTAACCCTTTGCGAGAAATAAGATGGCGTCTCAAGGCGAGCGGGAGCCGGGGGTATTAGAAATGGATTTAGAATGTGTAGAATCCATGGTCCAGGATGAAAACCCCGCGCAGGAAATGTTGGTTGTGCAGGAACACGAACTCCCCCAACTGAACCCAGAGCCCGAAATAGGTGCGGCGGCGGCCGCAGTGTATGACACCTCCCCTCCCCCTCTCCACCAAAACCCTTCCCCGATCCCTGCCGAAACGGCTCACCCAAACGCATCCGACATGACCCAGCTATTCACCATGCTGGCAAAGATGAATGCGGATGCGCAACAAATGAATGCGAACATGAACAAGCAAATGCACGAAATGAAAACGAAAATGGATACAAACACAAACGAAGTGAAGGTGAATATGGAAACAAACGCACTCAAAATGAAGGAAGAAATGAAAGAGCTGCGGGGTGAGACGCAGAACATGGGCCGAAGCCTGCAGGCGGGCATGAAGGCAGTGACCAGGGAGCTTAAAATGGCGACGCCACGTGTGGGAGCGAACGAGCTGGGAGGGAGTGCAACGGCTGTCAGGCCCGCGGTGGAGGCAGGTGACAAAGTAATTCGGGAGACGTGTTGGGCGAGGGTCGTGACGGAAAAAGTGACGGTGACCGAGAGGGAAAAACTAATTGGGGTGACGGAGACGTGCATGAGGGAGATAACAAGGGAAGAGACGGAAATAATAGTTGAGACAAGGGAGATAACAAGGGAAGAGGTGACTGAGTTGGCAGAGACACGGGAGATGGGAACGATAGAGGGAAGACTGCACGATGAAGACGGGGTAAGTGACGCACACACACACACGGAGGTAGTGGAGGATAATGGGGGTGAGCTGGTGGACTGGTTAGAGACCCGGTGCGAGCAGCTGGATGGCCTCCTCCAGGAACGAGGGGAGGGAGTATGCCCCCTTGAGGCGAGTCACGACGAGGTGAGTTCGGTCGTGCTTTGCGAGGTTGAGGGGACGGGTGCTGTGGACAGGTGCACGCCGAGCTTGGGGGGTATAGAGGCCCCGGAGACCCTTGTGGGGACACGAATCCCCAGTGTGGTTGTCCCGGTGTGTGTGGTGTCGAGGTGTGTGTTCACGAGTGTGGCGAAATGCGTGCTGCAACGCACGCATAGCGCGGGTGCAAGGGCGTGTGTGAGAGCGACCGGGTGGGTGACAAAGACCCCGTGTGCGGAAGCGACCCCGTGTGTGAGTGGTGTGGTGGTAAGTGTGCAGAAGATCGTGCTTCCCAGCACGCCGTGTGTGGATGAGGCACCGCGAGCGAGTGCCCCCGTGTGTGTGAGTAGTATGGTTTGTGTGAGGGAAATGGCACGAGTGAGTGAAAGGCCGCGAGTGAGTGGAGCCACGTGTGCAAGGGTAATGGCATGCGTGAGTGAGCGGCCGAGTGTGAGAGAGACAGCGTGTGCAAGGTCGCTGTGTGTGAGGGAGATGTCGGTGGGCATGTGTGAACATGCAGCCACGTCTCCTGGGGCGAATGTAATGGAGTGGAGTGTGAGCGTCGTAACACGCAGGTGTGCGTGGGTTGAATGGCGACGACGACGGCGACAGAGGGACAAAAGCCGAGTAGCGGCTGCAGCTGTTTCGGGAACCGTGCCGGGTTCACCCAGCAGCGAGCGCGAGGTCCGTGCTGTGCAACGCACGAGGCCCCCACGTGCTCGCTTGCGAGAGTGAAGTCCCGGTCCGGAAACGCACGCAGTGGATTTGCCGATCCCGCGGACGGACAAAGTTTAGGCAGGATTATGGATTTGGACTGGACGGGTTCTCCACGCGATCGTGTGTGTAAGGCTCCAATGGGCAAAGCACATGTGTTCGCGTGGGGAACCCCTCGAGACGTGGGGCTTGTGTTTTTTTGATGCGCACGGTGACGTCATGGCTGCACGTGGGGTTGGAATCCAGCAGGAGGGGTATCCCTGCCGGATGGTACCGTCCAAGGAGGGACGAGGTACACGTGCAGCTGCATGACGTCACGGGCAGGTGCAAAGTGCGTGAGCTGTGAGTTGCCGCGCTGGTGCTGCGCATGTGAAAAAAAAAAAAAAAGCAAGCCTCACTTTCGGGTGCACAGGATTCCCGGGCAAGGGGTGGAAGACCCCTTACCTGGGCACAGGATGACACTAGTTAGGGGGAAGGGTTAGCTTAGCTAGACCGGCTCCATGGGGCAGGGGTAAGTCCTCATGGGGCCCGTGGAATGGATTAGGTAGAGGGATTTTAGCCAGATTTAGGTTGGGATATTGATTAATGGGATTAATTGGAGACAGTGACAGCCTTTGGATGTGTAGAGTTGACGTAGTTTAGCTACGTAGTGTTAAAAGGAACGTGCTTTAGTGTAAGGGACGACGTGGGAGCACGAGTTAGTTAGGGGATGTAGATAGGAGGATGGCAGAGTTCAGCGGTGAGTGTGTTGAAGAGTTGTTGGTGAGTGAAGTGGAAGCATGTGCTTGGTGAGTGAGTGAGGCCAGCGGGTCTGTGTGTATGGAGCGAATGGGGACTGCATGGTGCGATGAGTGATTGGGGGGAGGAGTGACTCCCGCCCAAGGGACCCCGGGGTCAGTGTAGAGTGAGTTAGGGGGTTAGTTAAATTGAAAAATGGAGGTCGTTTTGTTGTTGGTGTGAATGTAGGCTCGAAACCCATTTGGAGGGGTGCAGGAGCCCTGTTGACGGGCTGGGAGCGTGGCTGCGAAAGGTGAGTATCACTGAGTGGGTACCCCGGGCACCAGGCTAGTCGGCCGTAGAAGGCCAAGGGCCCATGGGGGGCCGGGATAGCGTAGTGGGCACGGGTGCGTCTGCTTGGTGCGGGGGCCCGGGGCGCCATTAGCCGCGTGGGCAGTGTTGTGGGCACGGGTGACCCTCGGAAAGGGGCCCGGGAAGCCAGCCTGCCACGTGTGCGTTTCAGGGGAGGTGCCATGGGGGGGCACTCCCCGGTGTTTAGAGAGCTGGTAGGCTCGGAGGCATTGTCGTGCCCGGGGGTGCCATAGCTGGAGATCGGCAGAGGGTCGTGCCTGCCAAGGGGAGCCACGCGTCCCAGCCATGAGACCGTGTGAGGGCACGGGAAGAAAATTGGGGGGCGAGGCCCGAAATTGTGAGGACACCAACACAGGCGACGGGAATCTGGGTTGTTAGAACCAATAGTTTAAGCGCGAGGCGCTTGTTGAAAGCCCCGGGGTAGTTTAAGAGTTAATGGTTAGGGTAGATTAGGAGATGTACCCCTCCGCACCATCTATCCCCTCGCTCTCGTTGTGGGCCGCTGGACCCACTTTGGTTATAGATCGCTGAACTCTGGGGAGGCCATTCTGAGGCTTGAGTTGGGCATCGGCACAGGACGCTAGCTCTCCCTTGTTCCCCTCCGGGAAGGGAACGTAGGGGTTGGGAGTAGGCTAGGTGACAGGATAGGTTAGCCGAACAAGGACAGTACAGGGGGTTAGGGGACGATTTATAGTGGGGAAGTAAAAATAAAAAAATAAAAAAATAAGTTGTGGCTAAATTGGGGTTTGACAAATTAAGGGAGTGGGTATAGACAGTGACAGGCAAAGGCGATAGGTTGGGAGGGAGACCGTAGAGTAGGTCCGAGCCCGCCTTCCGAGTGGCCAGCACCACCTCACTCCCTCCACCAACCTCCACTGAACGGCGAAGGCTGGCCAGCTTCATCGGCAGCTGTTGTTTTGCTGCAAGGCCTGTGCCGGCTGGATCGGCTGCAGCTGCGGTGCTGCAAGGCCTGTACCGGCCGGATCGTCTGCAGCTGTTTTCTGCAAGGCCTGTGCCGGCCAGTTCATCGGCCGGCTGTGTTTGCCTGCAGCGGCCTGGTTCTGCAGGCTGTGTTTGCCTGATAACCTTTGCCATGCCATGCCCACTGCCCCTGTTCACCAGCCCCGTTCAATTTTTGCTTTGCCCCCCCTGTTCATTGCCATGTGCGCCAGGATGAAAGCAACAGTTTGCAAGCTGCGAGAACTGCCCTGTTGGCAGCTACAACACGGGCCTGCAGTGGCGGCCCGTGCACCGTGTTTGCGTCCATCCATTCATCCATCCATTCGTTGTGTTCATTGCGTGTGCCACTTGAGCTGGCACGGAGACTGCGTTTGTGCAGCCCATGCACCGTTGTGGTTCACTGCGTTCAGTTCAAAAGGGAAGGCCTTGGACTGCGTGTGAGCAGCCGGCCACGTTCCCTGTCACCTGCATTGTTTGAGCCAGAGACTGCATGCGAGCAGCCTGGCTCCCTGCTAACTGCTTTCTTTTTGCAGAGTTCATTGATCCTGGGCCATGGTTTAGTGTAAAATTTGTAAGTTAAGGTTAAGATGTACTGTACATATGAGTGCGCCCCCGGCATGTCTGTCTTAGCGCCGGCAATTTTATTTAAGTCGTCCGTGTGAGTGGGTTTGTTTAGGTAGTTACTCAGCCCTCAGGTTATTTATTTTGGGGACACGAATACCATGAATGTCGCACTCAGGGATCCGTAGGTAAAATGTACTAGGGGAGAACTACACATGATGGCACACGAAAATTTGACGACTCGGGACGAGTCTGTAAAAAGGGGAGGGGGTAGTGTTGTGGTTGAGGAAATTCGCAAAACACCATTCAGGTCCCATAGGTGAGATATCTCTGTAAGTATATGTGTAGTTAGCCCAAACCCGTTGTTTAGTGGGAATAATGTCATTCGTTCGGGCTGCGACTCTTCAAGATAGCCGTTTTTCTGTTCCATCTTTATTTTGAGACAACCACGTCTCAACAGCCATCACACAACAACCACCAACCGCAACGCCGCTTCACAACAACAACAACAACAACGCCAACAGCCATGACCTTTACCGTCACATCTCGCTCTCGCAACCATCGCATCACCGCCATTCCCGCGCCGCTTGTGGGCACCGATCCTGGACTCGTACAGGGCGCGCACCGAGCAGCGGGTGCAAAAAGCGGCCTTTCCGAGAAATCGGATCAAGAATGATTCATGCCCACTTCTGTTCCGTCCTATCAGCGAGCGTGGGGCGATTTGGCCCCGCCTCCAGGCGCGTCGGAGTATAATCGATATATGCAGATTCGAGGATCAGGAATGATTCACGCCCACTTTTCCTCTGTCCAATGGGCGAGCGTGGCTCCGCCCCCGAGCCGATCCTGATCCAAAAATCTGCATATGGTTTCTCCTGTCGCACTATAAAGCGCCGAAGCGGGGCGAATCGAGGGAAGAGTTGGAGAGTTGTGGCGGCGGCGAAATCAGTCGAGAGAGTGTCTGTCGGGGTCCGGAGAAGCCAAGGAGCTTTGTGGAGGTCTGCGCTCGTGTCAGAGTCGGGGAGCTGCGGAGAGGGGAGGCCGGGAACGCGGTCGAGGTCACAGTGGCGTCGCTCGTCGCGGGACCCAAGCCAGCCAGATATCCTCTTTCCCCGAGCATCAACAACCCCCCCGTTTCCCCCGCGCTGAGATAGTGTGAGAAGGGGGCCCCGTTCCCACCCCATTCCAGGCAGTGCCAGCGAGGCCCGCGGAGTCGGGCGCCACCGCCATTTTGCGGCTCATCACCAGACGGGTTGGCTCGACGCGGTCTCGGCCCCAGGCCCGTCTGCCCCCTTATCGTTGAGGGTGGCCCCTTTTTCTTTTGCTTTGGAGTATATGTGTTGTCGGCGCCGTCTGTGAAGTAAAACTGTGTAAGTGTTGCCTTGTGCTCACGTAGTCGGTAGTAGATCTGCATTGTGTTTCTTTTGTTGCAATTGCTTTTGGTGCGTAATTGTTGTTTCTTCTTTTGTTACATTTGCTTTTGGTGCATAATTGTGGTAATTGTATATGTGTGCTTTCCGTTTGCCGCGGAATAAATGTGCTTTATGTTGAACTGTTTCTCCCGTTTCGCTTCGTCTTTTCTCTAATTGAATCTCCATCTTACTTCACGTAAAGGGTTGGTAGGGGCTAAATACGCCTGATAATTAATCGGAACCGTCGAGGTTGACGATAACACCGCTCGGTTATCCCGATAGTACGGAACGGGTTGCTTAAAGTGGCCCGTGTCCGAAGTCGACCTGCGGCGAGGTGTGATCGCCCGGTCTACCCTCCGTGTGGGTACTTAGGTAGGTCGAATTTGGCGAACAACCCTATCCCACGCGGGGGGCCGATTGGCACGATCGTGGTGAGGCCGAAAGGCCCACCCGTGACTAGTTCCCGGCGTTAGTCCGAGAGGGTCACGACGGTATTGTCCGTCCGGTGGGCGACGTGCCGCGATTCGAGTTACGTGGCCGCCCGCACGCCGGCGGGCGCGACTCGCAACAATATATTATAATTATTGTATATTCAGATATATATATATATATATATATATATATATATATATATATATATATATATATATATATATATATATATATATACACACACTGGTATATTCCAAACTGAAATATTTTTATTTCAGTAAAAAAAGAACTGGTATTTATACCCACTCGTTACCTTCCGTCTGGCCACACGTTCGCCTTAGGGCCCCCCTGCGGTCGCCTTGCAGGCACCTTGAGGCTACCTTGCGTCTGCCTTGAAAATCCTATGGCCGCCGCAGGGACGTCCTCAGGTCACCGTGTGACATCAAATCAAAGACCGTACGGCACCCCCACGTTTTCGGTCTCCGCAATTTCTAAATACGCTGTGCGGCTCCCTGAAAAATAAAAACATATATGACTGCTACATTGTTTGACCATGGAAATACTGCGGCCGCCCTATAATTGCTAGTGACCGTAGATTTTGTAGACCCTCCGGCCGCCGTACCAAATTGACTTAGGCCTTACTAATCCCGTAGATCGTAGCTGTTGAAGTGGAAATCAATTCTTCAGCGACTTCCTCTTCACAGGGGGACAGAGTTGTTGAAAAAAAATACCCCCAAGAGGGAGTGCCGGTCATCTCTGCCAGAGGTCGAAAGTAACTCTGTGCCAGACTGGAATAGGGGCAGTTCATAAAGTACGTACGCTCTACTTCCGGGTTTCAAAACCACCCACCCCCCTCTGTATGCAGGCTCGTGACCACCCACCCAGACCTTCATACATCGCTAATCGCTTGCAAAGCCAGCAGTTCCTTATGAACCGATGTTTGTCAGCCATAACAATGCAGTCCATAGCGGTGTAATTTACCTTTTTCTTTTAATATCACAGCATGTCATTTCTGAAAATAAAAGTACAAATTGACATTCAAAACAATGTTAATGTCATAAATGAAAGTAAGTGTGCATATAAACTTGTGTTCCATTGTTTTAGTTAAATCTGACAAAAGCTTAAAATGTAAAAAAATGCTTAAAATGCTTAAAATTTGTCTCGGAGAGTTCCGGTTCTTAATTTTTTAATACTTTTTTTTTGTATGTTCGTACTTTATGAACGGCCCATAGGGGGAATCAGAACGAAGATTGAAGGGCTATAAAATCGGAACGAGAGCAAATTTCATGGCTCGTGTTGTTCTCGATAATAGTCCATAGTATCTGAATCATGAATAACATTTGATCTCTCTTGATAAATGAGGGAGGAGATACGATTTGAAATCCACGATTTTCGCAACTTTGACAGCCGCGTGACATTGACCTCGACCTTGGACGACCTTGAAAATTTTATCGTTGTGCATGTCTCATCGACCTCTATCCATTCCACTTTTGGTTATTTATCTCCGCTCGGTTTGATTGTGGACGGACGGACGTACGTACGGACGTACTTTGAGACTGGGGTTATTCGGTCATCTCTACTGAGATGATAGAGATGACCTAAAAATCAAAATCTTTCCGGAAGATCCGGAAGTGGTTCAGCAAGTGGAGGAAGTCAGGAAAGAACGGACAGGAAGAAAACAATTGTGAACAATTAACAGTATGTTGGGTTCGTAGGTGTGTGTGAGATGTATCAAGAGTTTATGCCAATGTATGAATACATGGGTGCACCGAGGCATGGTTAAGCAGTCACGTGACCCACCCATTTTCCGGTGCTGTGCTTTGTTGAACCCGTGTCTGGATTAAACATATTGTTCCCACACTTCAATCTTCGTCCCTGTTTATTGAATACATTACAATGGCGACGAGGATGTCTTCGTGCATTGACATACACGCAGTGGGGGATGATTGGGAAGACCATACTGATCGTCAAATCGCCGAACTTTGTGGAAAACAAAATGTACACCGATGAGGACGCGGAAAGGCGGCGAGCTG
>NW_028222593.1:0-15000 GCF_056783735.1 Eptatretus burgeri | reverse complement strand
AAAATCACAAACTTGTGGAACATGTCTTTCAATCCGGACAAATCCTCACACTCTCACTATGTCTCTCTAAAAGGACCGTTTGGAACCCCCCCCCCCACCCCCATCTCTACAATCCTCTGGAAGAATTCCTTTCTTTCAATCTTCTTAGTCTCACTATCTGCCATGACCTTTCCTGGGAAAGCCACATTTCAAACCTGACCTCCAAAGCCAGTTGCCAACTGGAAATCCTCCGTCATGCAAAATCTTTCCTCGGCCCTCTTGAGCTGCTGAGCACTTACAAAGCTTTTGTCCATAGCCTGATGGAGTACTGCTCCCCTCTGGGCTGGTGCTCCTGCCTCCCACCTTTCTCGGCTTCACGATGTCGATAACAAGGGCATTTTGGATCATCGGAATCTCCCGCAATGAAGCTAAGTCTTTGGGCCTCTCACTCAATCACCGCAGGTTGGTCGGTGGTCTTTCTGTCTTCTACCGAGTCCTCTCCAGCCTTGCCCCCCCTGCTCTCTCTGCGATTTGTCCCCACCACATTTCCACAGGGCGCTCAAGGTCCGCCAACAACCCTCTTCTGGTAAAACTACCAAAATCACGAATCACTGCTCATCTTCACTCTTTCATTCCTCTTTTTTCCCGCCTTTGGAATAAACTTCCTCACTCTATTCTTTCCCATTCTTCCCTCCAGGCTTTCAAAACAGCTGTTCACCAACACCTCTTATCTTCCCCCATCCAAATCCTCGATCTTTTATCCCCGATAATCCACCCAAGCCCACTTCCTTCAATTCCCCTGCTTTCCTTCCTGAAAGTCCCTGTAATGTCCATCTTCTCTTCGCCATGTTCCCCATCCCATCCCCATCCCTCTCCCTTCCACAGTTCACCTAATGTGTCTGTTCCCCACTGTTTTGTCTCTTCCACTCCCGCCCCTCTTGTCTCATGCCCCCTTGCTGTGAGTTGGGTGTTAGCTCTCATACGAGCCTCGACAAGGTATACAAAAAATAAATAAATAAATAAATAAATCAATCAATCAATAAACATTAATTGTGATGTCATTCGTGATGTCATAGCACCATGTCCTGTCATTGGTCGACAGATAAATGGCCGTAACTTGGGAACCGCTCATCCGATTAATATCAAACCTCGAAAAGGCACATCCGCGGGACCCCGGCAATATTCCTGGAAAGTTTCAATCGGATCGGACAGTCAATCGTGCAAAAAAAAAATAATAATAAATACATTAATAAAAATTAATTGTGACGTAATTTGTGACGTCATAGCACCGGGTCTTGTCATTGGTCGACAGATAAATGGCCGTAACTTGGGAACTGCTTATCCAATTTATATCAAACCTTGAAAAGGCACATCCACGGCTCCCCAGCAATATTCCTGGCAAGTTTCAATCAGATATGTCCGTCAATCGTGCAAAAAAAATTTAATAAATAAAAAATAAATAAACATTAATTGTGACGTCATTCGTGATGTCATAGCAACGTGTTCTGTCATTGGTCGACAGATAAGTGGCCATAACTTGGGAACCGCTCGTCCGATCGATATCAATCCTCGAAGAGGCACATCTGCGGGTCCCCGGCAATATTCCTGGCAAGTTTCAATCAGATCGGACAGTCAATCGTGCAAAAAAAAAAATTATAATAAATACATTAATAAAAATTAATTGTGACGTAATTCGTGACGTCATAGCACCGGGTCTTGTCATTGGTTGACAAATAAATGGCCGTAACTTGGGAACTGCTTATCCGATTTATATCAAACCTTGAAAAGGCACATCCACGGCTCCCCAGCAATATTCCTGGCAAGTTTCAATCAGATAGGTCCGTCAATCGTGCAAAAAAAATTAATAAATAAAAAAATAAATAAACATTAATTGTGACGTCATCGTGATGTCATAGCAACGTGTCCTGTTATTGGTCGACAGATAAGTGGCCATAACTTGGGAACCGCTCGTCCGATCGATATCAATCCTCGAAAAGGCACATCTGCGGGTCCCTGGCAATATTCCTGGCAAGTTTCAATCCGATCGGAACGGTGGTCGTCCGGTTATTAATAATTTGGTAAAGGATTGGCATGATAAAGTGAGAAGGTGGAACGACACCTTCAGCTGCCATATATACACCTTTTCAACACTGAAAAAGCAGTAAAATGGCTGTAACTTGGGAACCGCTCGTCCAATCGATATCAAACCTCGAAAAGGCACATCCGCGGGTCCCCGGCAATATTCCTGGCAAGTTTCAATGAGATCGGACTGGCGGTCGTCGAGAAACTGCGGTCGCAGACAGACAGACAGACAGACACACAGAGATTGCTGGAATTATAGATAGATGATGAAAGTGATTTGTGTAATAGAGTGTTTAAATATATAATTATATTTTAATAAACGTTTAAAGAGGTTTAAATATATAATTATATTTTAATAAACGTTTGAAGAGGTTTAAATATATAATTATATTTCAACAAACGTTTACAAAGGTTTAAATACATAATTATATTTTAAAAAACGTTTAAAGTGGTTTAAATATACAATTATATTTAAAAAAACGTTTAAAGAGGTTTAAATATATAATTATATTTTAATCAACGTTAGTAGGGTGAATATACTGGTTCTGGCTCACTTTTCCCCATGTAAATGATTGGGGGATTTTCAGCAATTCATATTTTTTTTCCCTAAAAATAAACCCCCTTTTTATCCCAAGGTATATTTATTTGTCTCCCCTTTTAACCTGGGGACACTTTTTTTTTTCAAATAATCCATGCAATAAGATAAAGATTTGTTCAAGTACTAAAGTGGTAATGTGATTTGTTGAAGGTGATTCGAAAGAAATATCTGAAACGTCTAAGCCTCGGGACACTCTTTTTCAAATAACCGATGCATATTGTTTAGCTCACTCATTGAACCTATAAACATTTGTTCATTCTCAAATTCCTTCAATAGTTTAATTTTCTTTGCACAATAATCCCCATCTAAAATATTGAAAAACAAAACATTTGAATCTTTATATTTTTTAAGATACCCCTTTTGTGCCATTACGAAATGATAAACTTCTCTTAATGCTCTTGTTTGACCACCTCCTGAGCCACATATCATTTTGAGATTATAGTAAATTGTTTTTTCATTGTTCAATTGATAACCATCAAAGTTTTCAGTCCATTCAAGGATATTCATTTTTTTCTTTACATCCTCTAACTTACTAGTTTTTAAATTGATTCGCTTATTTGTTTTATTTACCTTTGTTTTAGTTATTTTTTCAATAAGACTTATTTGATATTTTTCACATTCATTATGTTTTCCATTTATATACCAAGACTGAGATTTTCTCCACTCTTTAGTTTGATTAATACTTGGTTTAACCATTTATATATTGCGAAAAAACGTGGCGGTAGCCCTTAAAAAACCTAACCCATCTTCCCATCGTTAAAACACAATCTCTTTTATCCACTCTATCATACAATATCCATATGGAACACAATCTATTCCATTATCTAAAATAAATCTCTTATCATCAAAGGCTCCTAATGCCTTTTTATTTACTTCTTCACTATATATCTCATGTTTATAACTTCTTATTGTATTCATTTTCCTATATTCTTCTTTCCTATTCATCAAACAATTATAATAATTTCTAAAAGTTATTGATTTCTTTATTACATATTTCTTTATTCTCTTTAACCGCTTATCAATCTGATCGCCATACTTATAAGCATATGCCTTTGCTCTCAATCCAATAAATTCACTCAGTACTTTTCCACCCAACTCATCCTTAAACTTACCAATAACCTTTTCATTCTTTTTGGAAAATAACTCACTCTTCTTGCTGAAATTACTTGTATCATATACTCCAATATTTTTCTTCATACCTTTATAAACATCATCAGTTTTTATATCTAGGATAAAACTATCAGTGTCCATATACAACAATGAAACATTTTCACCATACTCTTTCTTTAAGTCATTATACAAATAATCATACATCAATATCTTTGATAAATCAAGAACTGCTGTTCCAATATAAATTGGTTTATTCATTACAATACTTTCCTTTTTCATATGAATTGCAGAAAAGTTCTCTGAAAAAACCTCTTCTCTCTCAAAACTTGGTTTATTTATCAATCTCGAAGCTTCTTTCCAAGATGTTGTGAATCTAATGTTTTGCCTGTTTCTAACATTTTCCATAGTCTTTCCAAATACAGCATTATTCATTAATTTATAAAAGTCCCCTTCAAATTTTACTTTTGTATTTGCTCTCATATCTGTATTGAATTGAATATACTTTTTCACCCAAGGACTTTGTTTAAATTTTAAAACTCTATGAATTTTAGCTACTCTCAATCCTTCTCTCAAAAACTGTTTTAAGCTTCTCTGATGCAAAACATATCCCTCTTTATCATAGAATGTTGTTCATAACTTTTCTGTTAATTTGCCTTTAATATTAAAACTTTTATGATAATCACTGAACCATTCTTTCTTTGGGGTTTCTTTCTCACATGCAAAAGGAAGGTCTTTATGCTTATTATGAAGATCACTCGGGTACCTCAAATCAACTTCAAAATAATAACCTTCTTCTTCCTCATTCAATTCCTCTTGAGAAGAAATAACAATATTCATCAAAGCCTTTTCATAATCCTTTTCTTCCACCCACTCTAATTTACCATAAGGCAGAGATTGAGACATTGCCCATCCATACAAATTATTAGCATCAAAATACATCAAATAATTACTATCTTTTTCACTATCATAATTTGGAAGATATTTATTATTTGCTTTAGCATATCTTTTTGAACATACTTGTGATATTCCACCTCTCTTGGACTTCTCAATCATCAAAAGCATATCAACATCACTGTTTAAATCTATATCTTGTTTTGTCATTTTCACAGCTAAACCAGGAGCTGTGAAATAGTGGGCAGGATCTAATCCATAACAATTTTTATTATGACAGAGTGATCTAAAAGCTTCAAACACATCAGCTAACAATAAAACATCTGTTTTTAGATATAAATCATGATATTCTCCAAGGTTCTTTATCTTAAATATTTTCCATATTTCTTGTGCGTGTTTATATTCCTTATCACTTATCTCTTCTTCATAAAGGTTATTATAGAAACTTTCTTTTGAAGGAAGTTGTGTTTCTTTAAATCTCATAAATGAATCCATATAATCATAAGGATAAATTCCCTTACTTGTAAGAATTTTCTCTTTACTTTGAATTTCATTCCTTGTTTGAATTTCCTCTCTCGTGAGAATTCCTTCTTTAATCAGAATTTCATCTTTAATCTGAATTTCCTCTTTAGTTAGAATTTCATTCATTGTTCGAATTTTCTTTATAATTAGAATTTCATCTTCAGTTAGAATTTCTTCATTAATTTCCTCATTAATTCGAATTTCCTCTTTACTTTGAATTCTCCCTTTAATCTGAATTTCCTCTTTTGGAAAGAATGAATTAAGATTTGGAAAAGAGTCCGTGGAGCTTAGATTTGATGCGAGGTAGGCTAGTGGTGTTCCCATAAACTTGTAAGAATCTAGAAACCTAATACGAGTTAAAGGTTTTGTGAATATCATTTTTGTAAATGAAATATACTTTTGACTTGTGTTTTTTATGGCAGAAATATTCCCTGGTGTTTTTGAAAGTTCATTTATAAATAGATGTGTATCATAGTTGGCGCTGTTGTGAAGAAAGACTGGAATAAAAGAAGGTAATTTATAATTAAGATTACAACTGGAATGAGCGGGACCTCTATATTTACCAGTAAGATGACAATGATCCCAAACGTTAGACTCCTTAATTTCCCCCTCACAAATATGACAGATATTGTTCTTTCTAAATTCTAATTTTTCTTCTTTGGTTAATTTCATCGGTTCATTTGTTTCTTTCATTAATTTAGTGAGTCTTATACAATCCTTTTCTAATCGTTTTACAAACTCTTGTGAAGCTTTTTCACTATAATGTTCAAGTTTGTTATACTTTTCTCCAACAGATGATTTGAAATAATAACAGAAACCACAAGGAACATGTTTTTAATTTTATTTGTATATGATTCTTTTGGATTAGGAGAAGCAGTGTTTATCTTTTTAAGGATACACTCAAAATCAGCGTATATCACAAATGGGTGCATGATAGATTTATTATAATCTTCAAAAGAAATCTTTTCACCAGGTTTAGGCATTGTAATTACAGCTGATTTATGATTACTGCAATATTTTGAATGTTGTTCCAATCGTTCTTTTGTATGAAATGAATTAAGACATCGCTTACAAGGATATATTTTGTTTGCTGTTCTGAATACCTGAGAGGAGATTAATCTTGATAAATTATTGATGTATGTGTAATGTGAATTCTTTCCAACACTAAAATATAAAAGATCAATGTGTGTTTCTTCATTTTTATAGTTGTTTGAAATTTTTAATATTTGAACTTTGTTTGTATCCGTTAATCCATATACATTAATAGAAAGATTATTCTTTTTCTCAAATTTAGGAATATCTGTTAGTGGCATTGGGAATTTAAAATCTTTAATGTTCAAGGTATTCTCATATTTCATATATTGTTTTTCTCTTTCTGAATTACATTTTGGTGGATGAAAGTGAGCAAGAACAGACTAGAGAAAACATTTATTATCATTGTTCTTAATATTAACAACTGCCTTCTTTAGTTTTATTTCTTTTGGTAATTCAATATAAGAAGAAGCTTTAAGAGGGTTTGATTTTAGAATGTGTATATCGAAAAAGATGATTTTTTTAATATTGAATCCACTTCCTACCACTGTATTATCAACATCCTCCTCTTGTCTTGATAGTTCTTCATAAACCCCACTATTCAAAAAATCTTGAAATGATGTTATAAAATGAAGATCTGTTCTCATATAAGAAGTTTGTTCTTCATCTTGTCTTTTCATATTCATTTTCACTCCCATATAAAACTTTAAAGTTTTCATTTCTTTTAATGTCTTTTTAATAAATTTTTCAACATCGGGTTTCACTATTTCAATTGATTCATCTATTGATGATGGACCGGGTTCTCCAAATTGAAAAATCCTTATTTTTATATGCTCTTTAAATGCCCCATCAGTGTTTTCAATATAATAGTCTCCCTTTACTTTAAACTCATTTTTCTTGTGTTTTTGTGATTGAAGATGTCTATTATAACTTCTCTTCAAAACATCCTTTGAACAGATATCACAATGTTTTCTTTCCAACTCAAGAGGAGATATTTTATGAAATAGATTAAATGTGTGTTTGTTGGTTCGGAGGTGTTTTCTATAATGTTTATATTTGTGATTACAAACATCGCAGTATGTTGTATTCACCATATTTATATAATAAATCTTTGCTTAAACTAAAATTTTCTTGATGAAAATTTCGTTTATTTTACAGGTGAATCTGTGCTTAAAACCATTTTATCCTCCAACTTTTTCACTTAATAAATACAATGTTTCAAGACACAAAAGACAAGTTTCAATCAATCTCTTCATTTGTTAAAGATACTGAGAAATATGTCAAGGATGTAAAATTGAACAAAGATAAATATAACAACTATTGGATAAAAACTATTATGGTAAATAATATGAGTTCTTCAATTTCCTTCAGTGGAAGGGCTTTTAGTATACCTGGTAGAACATCAATTAAAGTAGCTCTAACAAAAGTTTCTCCTCTCCTTCTGGTAATATATTCAAAACTAGAAAAAGCAATGAAACAAGAAAAAGTATCAAAAAACAAAAACCTTATGGATGAAGCTTTAGAAAGAAAAGATAAGACCATCTGTAATATGCAAGGAGAAATTTGTATTTTTTTCAACAACCCTAAAGATGTAAATCCTGATGAAATAAAGGATGTTAATATATCAGGTGAAATGACATTTCCTTCAATAGTAGTTAACGATCATTTTAAAATTACCTTTAATATAAAAAATGTTGTCGTTGAATCTGGTAATGAAAAAAAGTATATTGATATCGATGGTAATATTATTAAATATGAGTCAATATACAACTGAAAGTATAGATGAATTTCAGTTTAAGTAAAGTTTTACTTTATAAATATGCTAGACTTTCCTGATTCTCCATATGACAAATTTGAGAATTGTCCTGCGTGTGAAAGACGGGATTAAACACAGAGTCAAAAGCCTATAAACAATGTATATTCTGTGATTATCTTCTAATTAATGATAATAAAAAATATAAAAAGGAAAATAATTCTTTTAGATTTACACCAAAAATGAATTACTTTACAAGATTGATTAGAGAAATGAATGTAAAGTATGACGGTGATAACACACCTTTCCTTACAAGGGAAGAAACTGAACGTATAAGAGAAATGTTCAAAGGATTGTTGTTATATATTATTCATGGATGTAATTTTCAGGGAAATGTCAACACAAGATATTGTATAAATAAAATAATGGATTATCTTGAAATTAAAACTGAACTTAGGATAAAATATAGTTTCTAAAAAGCCAATAATAAATTAAATAACCTGTTTTCCAAAGATATAAATGAATGATTTTTTACCCATTTGGGAAAATAAGATAAAATTTAACAACCATAAAAATCTCCCAAATTCATTAAGATGTCTCATAGTTGGTTCAAGTGGATGTGGAAAAACCTGCTTACTTTTAAAGATGCTCCTCACTCCCAACTTTTTAGATTATGATAATTTAATAATTTTCACAAAGTCGAGTTTTCAACCAGAGTATCAACTACTCTCACAAGGTTTTAATGCTGGTCTTCAAAAGAAGATATAATCGGTTTATTTAAACGTCAAAAAACCTAAATGATTATAACATTGAAGATATAATTCAACTATTTTGTGATACACAGAGATGTAAAAAGAAATCAAATCCTATAACTTGTATTCTTAGTGATAATACGGATGATATACCGTCTCCCCAAGATTTGGATAAATCAAAAAAGAACCTCGTTATCTTTGATGATTGTGTTAATGAGAGAAACCAAACGGTAATGGACAGCTACTACACAAGAGGGAGACATTCTTCTTGTAATTGTATTTATCTTAGTCAATCGTACTTTCAACTTCCTCGTCGTTCCATCAGAAACAATGCTAATACTTTTATTTTATTCAAGTTAAATTCAATAGATATCAATAATTTTTGGAGAGATAATTGTTCTACATTATGTAGTAAAAAGAAATTTGAGGATTACATGAAGCACACGACTGAAAAATATAAATATATTGTTGTGAAACAAGATGAGATATTAAGGGATATATTTTTTGTTTTATAAACAATTACATATATAAATGACAACTATTATTGTAAATCTTGTGGGTAAATCTGCTTCTGGAAAAAACTTTCATAAATCAAGGTTCTTGTGTAGTACAAATGAGAATATTGTAAATTTACTTAAAAATCACCCCGTGATACGCATTGTATCAACAACAACTAGAGCAATAAGACCTGGAGAAGTAAAAGGTGAAGGTTATCACTATATTTCAGTGGAGGAACATATGCGATTGAGGAATGAAGGTCAAATATTTGAGGAGGTTTCTCTTGGTACAACAAAATATTCACATTGTAAGGGTGAGTTAAGGAAACTAAAATCTGGTGGTCTTGGAATATTAGAAACTAATCCAGAAGGAACGAGACAAATTATTAAACATCTGAGCGGAGTGAAGATTTTATCATTCGGTTTTGATGTTGATGAAGAAACTCAATGCAAACGTATGAAAAGCAGAGATGCAAGTATTAGTGAAGAAGAAATTACAACTCGCATTAATGTTAATAAAGAATTTGATGAAATATTTAAAGAAAAGGATTTATTTGAACACATCTACTTGAATGATGAAGAAAAGGAAAATTTCCCTGTTGATCTTTACAATTCATTAAATGATATTTTACAATAAATAAATGGATGCAAAAGAAAGAGCAAGAAGATTTAAGGAACATAAAGAGTTGGTTTCAAAAGTTGTAAAACAACAGGAAGACATAAAGAAGAAACGCAGACAGAAACTAACGGGCGAAGAAGCATTTGAAAGAAAACAAGAGAAATTTTTAAACCACTTTTAAAAACTTCCCAAGAAAAAATGAAAGATGTTTCCACAGTTCCCACAGTAGAATATACTCCTAAAAAACTTCAAATGTTATAAGATTTTGATCAAATGACGGAGGAAGAATTAGAGCATTTAGGAGAATTAAAGGTACATGATGATGAAGGTTTATTTCAACAACTGGAAGAGATTAATCGACCCCCTGATTATATTGTGAATGCTCTTCAAAACAATGAATATTCAGCGGATTCAAAAACCAAAGCAGGACTCATTCCAACAGAATAACCAGCAATATTTCATCTTGTTCAAGAAAAGGTATTGATATTTAATGATGAATTAAGGTTCTTGGGTTATGCTCAACCCCCTGTTAAACTAACTCCAAGATTAATGTTTCTTCTCACAAAAGATAGAAGACAAGGTTCAACTGTGAGGGATGAGTCAAAGTATATTGATAAACCATTGGATATGAAAAATAATGATGATAGAGTATATATTGATCTGCTGAACACTCTAAATTATAGGGTTATTCTTTCTGGTAAAAGTAGGAAGAATGAGAAGGAGAAACACATTATTCAGGCTTTAAGTATCCTTGGTTCAGGTGTTAGTTTTCTTCCAAATGACCCATCACAATTAGTTAATAGACTGTTATTGTTGTTAGACAGTAAGAAGGCTGGAAATAACAATTGTTTTAATGAAGCATCAGCCATTTTAGACCAGTTGATGAACATGAAAATAATTAATAAATATCAATATAAAGACATTTTATCCCATATTAAATAAGATGAGAAGCACAATCCTTAATTTAAATTTCACAACAAGCGAGCACACATCTTCATTCCCATACCCACTACAACTTGACACAACAAAAGAATATGAGGCATCTTTATTGTCCATGGAAACTTATAATACCTTATTTAATATAACTGATAAAAATGACAAGTTTAGTTATAATCCGGGAAGTGGATACAAAACGATACCAGTCTCACCCGGAGCATATGAGATTTCTCAAATATCTTCCGAAATTGCTCGTCTTTTGAAAGAACAGGGTGATGAACCAAAAAATATTGTTATAGACATTCAAAAACATACTTCAAAATCAACGATTAAAGTTAAAAATAACTACAAGGTTGATTTCACAATTGATAATTCATTTAGAGAGTTATTGGGTTTCTCCTCAAAAAAGATTGAAACTAATGGGACGTTTTACAGTGATAATGTCATTCAAATATCCTCAGGAATAAATTCGGTGTTAATTCACTGTGATTTGATTGATGGTGCTTATAATGATGGAAAAAAACCAAATACAATATTTTCATTCAGCGCATACTCAACCCCAATTGGCTATAAATTCAATATAACACACACAAGCATTTAAAGGCCATTTTCCCCGCTAAAGCAGGGGTTAACCTTGCGGGCCCCATGACAATCTTCTCCACTTTACCCTGTTTTCTGCATCTCCCCTTCTTAATCCCCTTGCCCACATTTCCTCTTCCACCACATTTAGCCAAGTTTTTCTCGGTCTTCCCCGTCCTCTACTTCCGACTACACTCATTTCCAACACTCCTCTCACCCAGTCACTTTCATCCTTCCTCAACACATGACCCAACCATCTCAACCTGTTTCTCTTCACAACCTCCATCACAGACTCTATTCCCATCATCTTCCGCAAGTCATCATTTGTCTTCCTCTCTCTCAACGATACTCCACACATCCACCGAACCATTCGCATTTCCACCGTTTCCAGCCTTTGTTGCTGCTCCATGTTCAGTACCCATGTCTCACTCCCATAAATCATCATACTCCTCACACATGTAGCATACACCTTTCCCTTCAGCTTCAACGACACTCCCCTCTTTGTCAGCACGCCACTCAGTTCCCGAAACTTCTTCCATGCACATCTCACTCTAGCAACCGTCGAAGAGTCTGATCCACCTTCTCCATTCAGCATGTCTCCGAGATAGCAAAATGTTTTCACCCCTTCCAGCTTCACACCATCTCCAAGATCCAACTCAACAATTCCTTCATCTGCTGCTCCCTCGATGCACACCTTACACTTGAATGTAGCTGCCACACTGGTTAATGACCCTCTCACCCCACTACATTTTCGATGAACCCATTCAGCACACATTGTACACTGAATGGAGTTCATTCCGACACCCTTCCTGCACACAGCACACGGCCACTTCCCAGTCCTTTCCACCTCACCACATGGTTTACCACTTGCCATCACCTTCGTCTTTCCGATATTCACCTTCAAACCTTTTGCCTCCATACATTCCTTCCACTTGTTCATCTTCTCCTTCAGTCCATCCATACTCTCTGCAATCAACACCAGATCATCTGCATACAGCAGCTCCTACGGTAAATCCTCCTTTACCCTCTGAGCCAGCACCTCCATCACACCTACAAATAGAAGTGGACTTAGTACCGACCCCTGGTGCACTCCTACCCTCACCTCAAACTCACCACTGTTCCCATCCTTCGTCCTTACAGCTGTGCGTGCTCTCTTGTACATGGCCATCACTACTCTGATCAGCCATTCCTCCACTCCTAACTTCCTCAATGCCCATGCCATTACTTCGCGTGGGACCCTATCAAATGCTTTCTCCAGATCAACAAACCCAAAAACAACTTCTTCCTCTTCTCCATGTACTTCTCCTGCAACTGCCTTACAATAAAAATTTGCATCTGTCGTTCCTCTTCCTGGCATAAATCCAAACTGCATTTCGTCAATCTTTACCTTCTTCCTTATCCTCTTCTCCGACACCCTTTCCAATACCTTCATTCCATGCTCCAATAACTTTATTGCTCTATAGGAGCCACAGTCCAGAGGGTCACCTTTCCCCTTGTACAGAGGGACGAGAGTACTCAGTTCCCAATCCACTGGAATGCGGCCTTCTTTCACCACCAGATTACAGATCTCTGTCATTCTCTTCACACCCCAACTTCCCGCTGCCTGCAACATATCTCCCACAACTCCCGTCGGCCCTCCTGCTTTTCTACTCTTCATTGCTCTTATAGCTTCCTCAACTTCCTTCTCAGTTATCTTCTCTGCTGGTCCTAAAACTGGGTTACTCTCGATGTTTCTAACCCATTCATTTTCTACATTCAACAGCCTTTCCATATATCTCTTCCATCTTCCTTTAATTCCATCTGAATCCACAACAATTTGGCCCACTTCATCCTTCAAGCAACTCAGCCCCGTCACATCAAATCTCTCTCTCGCTATCTGCTTTGCAATCCTGAATACCGCTCTCTTACCCTCCTCCGAATCCAAGCGTTCTCCAAACATTTTCCTATGGGCCTCCTGCACCTTTGCAACCTCTTTCTTTGCAGCCTTCTTGGCTTTCTTATAACTTTCATGTGCAGCCTCTTCTTCCACCGTATCCTTTGCCTTTTGCCATTCCTTGAACTTCTTCCTCTTCTCTTCAATCGTCTTTCCAACTTCATCATCCCACCACCATGTTTCCGAGTGCCTCGGTGGTCCTTTTGTCCATCCACACACCTCACCAACGGCTCCCAATAGACTATCTTTCATTGACATCCAACCACTTTCAAGCTCAACCACATCATCTTCAACCATACTCAGCCTCTCTCTTAATGCTTCCTTCACTGTCGCCTCTTTCAACCTCCACACCTTCATCCTCGGTTGGTACTTCACCCGCCGAATTCTCCACGCACCTTTCACCCTTATATCGCAGACAACCAGGTGGTGCTGCGAAACAGTCTCCTCCCCTGGGATCACCTTTGTGTCCCGGAGGTTTCCCCTATCTCACTGACGCACCATCAGGTAGTCAATGGTTGTCGTCAACCCACCTGACGTGTATGTAATAAGCTTATTATTCGCTTTCTGGAATTGAGTATTACAGAGCAACAAATCAGCTCCATCAGCAAACTCCAAGATCCTTTCACCTTCTCCATTTCTCACACCATATCCATAACCCCCATGGACTCCCTCAAAACCGTCTGGACTCCTTCCCACATGTCCATTCAAGTCTCCTCCAACCACAACAACTTCCTCATCTTTCACATTTTCCATCAACTTCTCCATCGCACACCAGAACATGTTCTTCTCTTCATCGCTTCGACCGACCTGCGGGGCATATCCCGAGATGACGTTCACCAAGAGATTTCCGATCACAATTCTCACCATCATCAACCTTTCACTCACTCTAGTCACACTCACTACACTGTCTACAAACTCCTCAGAAAACATGACACCAACACCATGCACGCCTTCCGGGCACCCTTGCCACATAAACTTGTACTTCTGCCCCTGCCTACCCTTCACCATTGTCACACCACTTCCCTTCCACCGTGTCTCCTGCACACAACATATGTCCACTCTTCTTCTGACCAATGTTTCAACCACTTCTCCAGATCTCCCTGTCATTGTCCCTACATTCCATGTACCAAACCTCAGAAACCGATCTCCACGTGGGGCATCAGACGATTGGTCATCATAAATGGAAAAATTTCCTCCCGTGCTTTGATCGGGTTCCCCACCTTGAGTTTTAACGAGACGGGGTGAGGACCCCCACGGGGTACTTCGGGCTGTACCCTGCCCATCAGTTGTACTCATCATGGTTTCCTTTTGAGGCGATGTTTTTATGGCCGGATGCCCTTCCTGACGCCAACCCTTTTTAGTCGCATTTTACGACACGCAGGGATATGGTGTACCTATTCTGACCGGGGTACACACCGGTTATAAATTCAATATGGAACCTAAAAATTTGGTTTATCTCCCTGTGTCAGGAAAAACCATACACAGAGTAAATTTTAGGATAACCGACCAAGATAATCGTATGATTTATTTTAATGGAGAAGTTATATCCATCAGAATTCACCTACGTGAAGTTTTCCAATAAATAAATACGATGGTTATTGTGAGGAAACACGAGTTGGGAAAATATAAAATAATTACAGGGGATGGGATGTTCCTTTCCCCATACTACAAGGGTGAAGGTATGTATCTTGGTAGAGGATACTATAAACCTAAGAGA
>NW_028222592.1:22500-27500 GCF_056783735.1 Eptatretus burgeri | reverse complement strand
AAACTGTTGCCTTGATCCTGGCGCACATGGAAATGAACAGGGGGGGGCAAACCAAAATTGAACGGGGCTGGTGAACGGGGGCAGTGGGCATGGCATGGCAAAGGTGATCAGGCAAACACAGCCCGCAGAAGAAGGCCGCTGCAGGCAAACATAGCGGGCAGATGAACTGGCCGGCACAGGCCTTGAAGCAAACACGGCCAGCCGATGGCACAGGCCTTGCAGCAAAACAACAGCTGCCGATGAAGTTGGCCGGCCTCCGCCTTGAAGCAAAACACGGCCAGCCGATGAAGTTGGCCAGCTCTTGCCGTTCAGTGGAGGTTGGTGGAGGGAGTGCGGTGGTGCTGGCCACTTGGAGGGCGGGCTCGGACCTACCTACCTGTCTCCCTCCCACCTATCGCCTTTGCCTGTCACTGTACATACCCACTCCCTTAATTTGTCAAACCCCAATTTAGCCCCCTTAATTTTTTTTATTATTATTTTTTTTTCTTTTACTTCCCCACTATAAATCGTCCCCTAACCCCCTTTATCGTCCTTGTTCGGCTAACCTATCCTGTCACCTAGCCTACTCCCAACCCCTACGTTCCCTTCCCGGAGGGGAATAAGGGAGAGCTAACGTCCTGTGTCGAGGCCCAACTCAAGCCTCAGAATGGCCTCCCCAGAGTTCGGCGATCTATAACCAAAGTGGGTCCAGCGGCCCACAACGACAGCGAGGGGATGGATGGTGCGGAGGGGTACACTTCCTAATCTACCCTATCCATTTAACTGTTAAACTACCCCGGGCTTTCAACAAGCGCCTCTCGCTTAAACTATTGGTTCTAACAACCCAGATTCCCGTCGCCTGTGTTGGTGTCCTCACAATTTCGGGCCTCGCCCCCCAATTTTCTTTCCGTGCCCTCACACGGTCTCATGGCTGGGACACGTGGCCCCCTTTGGCAGGCACGACCCTCTGCCGAATCTCCCGCTATGGCACCCCCGGGCACTACACTGCCTCCGAGCCTACCAGCTCCCTAAACACCGGGGAGTGCCCCCCATGGCACCTCCCCTGAAACGCACACGTGGCAGGCTGGCTTCCCGGGCCCCTTTCCGAGGGTCACCCGTGCCCACAACACTGCCCACGCGGCTAATGGCGCCCCGGGCCCCCGCACCAAGCAGGCGCACCCGTGCCCACTACTCTATCCCGGCCCCCCATGGGCCCATGGCCTACCGCGGCCGACTAGCCTGGTGCCCGGGGTACCCACTCAGCGATACTCACCTTTCGCCACCACGCTCCCAGCCTGTCAACAGGGCTCCTGCACCCCTCCAAATGGGTTTCGAGCCTACATTCCCACCAACAGCAAAACGACCTCCATTTTTCAATTTGACTAACCCAGCTAACTCACTTTACTCTGACCCCGGGGTCCCTTGGGCGGGAGTCACTCCTCCCCCCAATCACTCATCGCACCATGCATTCCCCATTCGCTCCACTCACACAGACCCGCTGGCCTCACTCACTCACCATGTACTCACCTCACAACTCTTCAACACACTCACCGCTGAACTCTGCCATCCTTCTAACTACATCCCCTAACTAACTCGTGCTCCCACGTCGTCCCTTAAACTACAGCACGTTCCTTTTAACACTACGTAGCTAAGCTACGTCCCCACTACACATTCACTGTCTGTCACTGTCTTCTAACTCAAAAAATCATTTTATTTCCCAACCTAAATCTGACTACAATCCCTCTAACGAATCCATTCCACGGACTCCATGAGGACTTACCCCTGCCCCATGGAGTCGGTCTAGCTAAGCTAACCCTTCCCCCTAACTAGTTTTCATCCTGTGCCCAGGTAAGGGGGTCTTCCACCCCTTGCCCAGGAATCCTGTGTACCCGAAAGTGAGGCTTGCTGTCTTTTTTTTTTTTTGTGCGCAGCACCTGCGCGGCAACTCGCGCACTTTACACCTGCCCGTGACGTCATGCAGCTGCACGTGTTCCTCGTCCCTCCTTGGACGCTACCATCCGGCAGAGATACCCCTCCTGCCGGATTCCAACCACACGTGCAGCCATGACGTCACCGTGCGCAAAAAAAAACACAAGCCCCACGTCTCGAGGGGTTCCCCACGCGAACACATGTGCTTTGCCCGTTGGAGCTTAACACACACGATCGCGTGGAGAACCCGTCCGGTCCAAATCCATTTACCTGCCTAAACTTTGTCCGTCCGCGGGATCGGCAAATCCACCGCGTGCGTTTCCGGACCGGGACTTCACTCTCGCAAGCGAGCACGTGGTGGTCTCGTGCGTTGCACAGCACGAACCGCGTGCTCACTGCTGGGTGAACCCGGCACGGTCCCCGAAACAGCTACAGCCGCTACACGGCTTTCTCTCCTCTGTCGCCGTCTCCGTCTCCATTCCACACACGCATACCTGCGTGTTACGACGCACACAGTCCACTCCATCACATTCACACCGGGAGACGCGGCTGCGTGCTCCCGCATGCCAACCGACATCTCCCTCTCATACCGCTCTCTCACACACACGGTCTCCCTGGCACACAGCGACCTTGCACACGGCCGTTCACTCACGCGTGCGGGGGCACTCACCCGCGGTACCTCACTCATACACACGGCGACACTCACACACGCGGTCTCTTCCACACACGGTGCCTCACCCACACACGCGGGGGCACTAACCCGCGGTGCCTCACTCATACACACGGCGACACTCACACACGCGGTCTCTTCCACACACGGTGCCTCACCCACACACGCGGGGGCACTAACCCGCGGTGCCTCATCCACACACCGTGCCTCACTCATACACGCGGGGGCACTCAACCGCTGTGCCTCACTCACACTGGCCGTTTCACTCACACACACGGCCTCACTCACACACGGTGCCTCACCCACGCACGGCGTGCTGGGAAGCACGTACTCTGGCTCCATCGCCACCACACCACTCACACACGGGGTCGCTTCCACACACGGGGACGCACTCACACCTTGCACCACACACACAGGGACAACCACACTGGGGATTTGTGTCCCCACAAGGGTCTCCGGGGCCTCTCTACCCCCCAAGCTCTCCGAGCACCCGTTCACAGCACTCGCCTCCTCAACCTCGCAAAGCACGACCGAACTCACCTGGTCGTGACTCGCCTCAAGGGGGCATACTCCCTCCCCTCGTTCCTGGAGGAGGCCATCCAGGTGCTCGCACTGGGTCCCGACACGCTCCGCGAGCTCACCCCCATTGTCCTCCACTACCTCCGTGTGTGTGTGCGCGTCACTTACCCCGTCTTCATCGTGTTTATTGGTCTCTGCTTCTTTCTGGCGTCTTTCCCTTATCTTTATGTAGGTCAACCTTGCTTTCTCTTTAAGTCGCTCCCGTCCTTCCCTGTTTTTCACTCCTTGCTCTTTCACGATCTCCGCGTACCTCATCCTTGCTTTCCGTATTAATTGTTCTTTTCTCTCCCTCGCAATTACTTTCACCTCGTCTCTTGTCTCCCGAATTACTTTTTCCTTACCCGCCTCCACCACGGGCCCGACAGCCGTTGCACCCCCTTCCAGCTCGTTTGTTCCGACACGTGGAGTCGCCATTTTAAGTTCCCTGCTCACGGCCTTCATGCCCGCCTGCAGGCTTCGGCCCATGTTCTGCGTCTCACCCCGTAGTTCTTTCATTTCTTTTTTTATTTGCTGTGTATTCGCATCCATCGTCGTTTTCACTTCATTTGTATTTGTATCCATCTTTTCATCCATTTTTTGTGTATTCGCATCCATCTTTTCGTTCATGCCTTTCATTTCCGCATTCATTTGTGCCAGCATGGTGAATAGCTGGGCCATGTCGGATGCACTCAGCTGAGCCGTTTCGGCAGGGGTTGGGGAAGGGTTTTGGTGGAGAGGGGGGGGAGGTGTCATACACTGCGGCCGCTGCCGCACCCATTTCGGGCTCTGGGTTCAGTTGGGCGAGTCCGTGTTCCTGCACAATCAACATTTCCTGCTCGGGGATTCCATCCTGGACCATGGATCCTACACATTCTACATCCATTTCTAATACCCCCGGCTCCCGCTCGCCTTGAGACGCCATCTTGCTTCTCGTGAAGGGTTAATTTGCTCGCTCGTAATTTGGAGGGAATCGGGGGTCGCTTCTCTCACCCCTGGACCGATTCCCGTGAATTTAGCCGGAGACAGGAGAGCCCGTTTTCCTGTTCTCCGATACCAGTGCCGCGAGGAGGGCGATGAATTTGTATCGCACGACCTGACACCAGTGTTGCGGTCTTCGCGCCCGCCGGCGTGCTGACGGCCACGTAACTCGAATCGCGGCACGTCGCCCACCGGACGGACAATCCAGTCGTGACCCTCTCGGACTAACGCCGGGAACCAGTCACGGGTGGACCTTTCGGTCTCACCGCGATCGAGCCAATCAACCCCCGCGTGGGATAGGGTTGCTCGCCAAATTCGACCTACCTAAGTACCCACGCGGAGGGTAGACCGGGCGATCGCACCTCGCCGCAGGTCGACTTCGGACACGGGCCACTTAAGCGACCCGTTCCGTGCTATCAGAATAACCGAGCGGTGTTATCGTCGACCTCGACGGTTCGATTAATTATCGGGCGTATTCAGCCCACTACCAACCCTTTACGTGAAGCAAGATGAGGATTCAATGGGAGAAAAAGACGAAGCGAAGCGGGAGAACAGTTCAATAATAAAGCACATTTATTCGCGGCACACGGGAAGCACACATTCAATTCCACCAAAAGCACACAGAAAAGACACAATGCAATTTACACAAAAAGCAAATATAAAAGAGAAAACACAATGCAGAGCTAATACCGACTACCGAGCACACGGCAACACTTATACAATTCTACCTCACAGACGGCGCCGACAACACATACCCAAAACCAAGGAAAAGAATACCCCCAAGAATGAGGCGGGCCTGAGGCCGAGACCGGGTCGCGCCTACCCGTCTGGTGATGAGACGCGGAGCGGCGATGGCGCCCCAACCCGCGGGCCTCGCGGAGGGTGT
>NW_028222592.1:0-17500 GCF_056783735.1 Eptatretus burgeri | reverse complement strand
TGAGTGGGATGACTTTGGTGTTCCTTGGAACTCTCTGTCTTCTATGGAACTAAACCTTCAAGTTGATGAACTGGATTCAAACCTCTTATCTATTGAGGTAAGATTTTTTATTTTCCTATTTTCAAACTTTGATTGAAGCATACTCATTTAATAATTAAATAACTTAATTAATACATTATTATTTTCTCTCACAGGAAATTGTGTCTGAAATACGAAAAGAAAATACTGCTTTTGCTACAACTTGGGGCGAAATTGTTGGCTTGGTTGAAGACCTTATGAGCGACCAAGACCCACAGAACGAGTTCGTCCTTGATGACCCAACCAAAGAGTTATACCTTGGAGACCAGCAAAATCCTGAAAAAGAGTTTTACAGCAATAGTACTCATTGTGAGTTATCAAGACAATACCCACTGAACAAGTTATACCTTGATGAGCCAGAATACAAGTTTTACCTTGGAGACTCACAAATTTTGAAAAAATCAGTAAATGAGTTCTGCCTTGATGGTTTAAATAACTACCTTGGAGACTCAGGAAAAGGGTTTTGCCAAGATGGTTCTAAATATGGGGCCTACCTTGGAGACTCACAAATTTTGAAAAAATCAGTAAATGAGTTCTGCCTTGATGGTTTAAATAACTACCTTGGAGACTCAGGAAAAGGGTTCTGCCAAGATGGTTCTAAATATGGGGCCTACCTTGGAGACTCACAAATTTTGAAAAAATCAGTAAATGAGTTCTGCCTTGATGGTTTAAATAACTACCTTGGAGACTCAGGAAAAGGGTTCTGCCAAGATGGTTCTAAATATGGGGCCTACCTTGGAGACTCACAAATTTTGAAAAATCAGTAAATGAGTTCTGCCTTGATGGTTTAAATAACTACCTTGGAGACTCAGGAAAAGGGTTCTGCCAAGATGGTTCTAAATATGGGGCCTACCTTGGAGACTCACAAATTTTGAAAAATCAGTAAATGAGTTATCCTTAAGAGACTTTGTAAGTTGGTTTTACTTTGAATACTTGAAATGTGGGTTCTGGATTGATAACTCACAATGTGATACATATCTTGGAAACTCAACGGGAATGTGGTTATACCTTGAAGACTTGGAAAGTTGGGTTTATGTTGGACACTTGAAACTTTTTTGGGGGCTTTTATTTATTTATTTATTTATTTATTATTATTATTATTTTATTTATTTATATTTTGGAGACTTTTGGAGTTGCTATCACTCTTTGGGATCTAAACCTATCGATGTAGTTCTTTGTCGGATGGTGCTTGATGGGAGCAAGATCAAGAAAGTTCTGGGAAGAAAGTGCAGGCTTACTCCCTCTTTCTACGTCATCAAACCTGAAAGCCTTAAAAGACAGAATTGGAAGAAGAGAAAAAAAACAAAAATATACATTGTTCGTTCTGGGAAGAAAGTGCAGGCTTACTCCCTCTTTCTACGTCATCAAACCTGAAAGCCTTAAAAGACAGAATTGGAAGAAGAGAAAAAAAAACAAAAAATATACATTGTTCGTTCTGGGAAGAAAGTGCAGGCTTACTCCCTCTTTCTACGTCATCAAACCTGAAAGCCTTAAAAGACAGAATTGGAAGAAGAAAAAAAAAAAACGTAAAAATATATATATATATATAGGTGGAAATCTCATTTTGAAAAAGACATTGTGTTGGGCGAGGATTGAGTTGGGGTTGAGATTTTGAATGTGAGGGTTGGGGTTGAGATTTTGAATGTGAGGGTTGGGACACACACACATACACATCAACAAACAAAAGTTAAGCCTTGACTATTCAGTTGAGGATTCTGTGTTTGGGGTTCACAGATCTAAGAACGTCCACCCCTTGACACACATTATATACTGTTATACACCTCGGACTTGGCCCTCGAGTGTCCACAACGGTGTATAGTAGGAGGGAGTGAAGCGCCAACCTATTGCTCCCATTGCACACACACACACAAACAAAAGTTAAGCCTTGACTATTCAGTTGAGGATTCTGTGTTTGGGGTTCACAGATCTAAGAACGTCCCCCTTGACACACATTATATACTGTAATACACCTCGGACTTGTCCCTCTAGTGTCCACAAAGGTGTATTATCTGCTTAGTTTTGTCTTTTGTAATTCCTGTGAATAAAATGAACCTAAAATCTCTTCCCCTTCCAAATCATATATTTTATAAGTCCAAGGAACTGTATCTATTACATCAACAATTTTAAAAAGTTCTTTCGTCCATCGTTCAGTAAAACCCTTTTCAAAATGAGATTTCCACCTATATATTCTTACGATATCACCAACTTTGAACTTAGGTTTTCTGACATTAATCTCTTTTTCATATTTTAATTTTGTAAATGTTTCTGATGGCTTCATATTCGTTGACGTGTGAATCGTGTCATTATACTTATCCACAATATCCTGAATAAAAGATGACCATTGTTGTGAACCGAGTTGTGTGAATTTTTATATAGTCTCTCTTTTAAGGTACGATTAAAACGTTCAACAACAACTGCCTTCCCTTCATTAAAGGTACTGTATAATGTAATACTGTTATTTTTTAGAAAATTCATAAATGTCTTGTTATAAAACTCTCTACCCTCATCAGTCCACAATTTCTTAGGTTTTCTCTTACTTTTATTAAATATCTGTTGAAAAGCTAACATAAGAGTATTACCTGTTTTGTTTTTTAAAGGGACAACCCACGCATATCTACTCCTCAAATCAATAACGGTTAAAGCATACTTGTACCCCTTATCATTATTGAGTTCAATCAAATCAGCAGACCAGATATAATCAACTTCCTTGGAATAAACTTTCCTTCTCTGAAACTTTGTGAATATTGGTTTATGTAATTCATCAGCTAATTGCTCTTCAGTCTTAATGGCATCATTAGAGCCTATAAGTTTTTGAATTTCCAAGTCCAAGTTTCAATTTAGCACTAATCATCTTCTTCACGATGAACCTATCAACTTTTTCTCTCAAGGTTGGATTTTGTATCAGAGACAAATTATACAACATTTCTCTATCGGCTTCATGCTTTTCTTCCAACGTTGTGGTATTCCCATAATCAATATCGTGTCTCATGCACACTTCATCAACTCTATTGATTGGTTTACTCCAGGATTTAGGATTGTCTGCCTCATCTAATCTTTTATCTAAGTTTGTGCCTGGACCACAGAAAGAATAACCTGGAAGATGTAATTCCCTGGTATTCCAGTAGTTGTAAATTTACTTCCTGATAAAAACTTTTGTATATCTCCTCCGAGTTTGTGTTTGGAGATAAATTGATTTTTTTGAACCACACACCGAACATATACCTTTTTGTATAACCCTGTTATTTTTACTTTTAATATATGAAATATTTTTAGTATTAGTTTTCTTTTTACATTTGAGACAATAACTCATTTATTTATGAGAAAAATTCCTGCAGAGTGCAAAAACCTTTTTAGTTTCCAACATGCACATTTGAATCTTAATTTTTAAAACATAAAGAATCCTTAGAAATGCCTTCACTCTCTCCTCCATTTATTTAAGAAAAAACTTGAATTAAAATCCATATCTTGTCGATGCTAATAGTCTTGTCGAAAGTATTGCAAATAGACTTGTCAATTCTTTGTTTTCCTCCTCGGTGGGTTGAGTTATTTTCTGTAATACCACCAATCTTTTTTGAATCTCACTGGTTTCCATATTTTGATATTTATTCATTCTCTCTCTTTCCTCCCTCTCTCTCTTCTCTCTTTCCTCCCTCTCTCTCTTCTCTCTTTCCTCCCTCTCTCTATTCTCTCTTTCCTCCTTCTCTCTCTTCTCCTTTTCCTCCTTCTCTCTCTTCTCCTTTTCCTCCTTCTCTTTCTTCTCCCTCTCTCTCTTCTCTCTTTCCTCCTTCTCTCTCTCTTCCCTCTCTTCTTCAACTCCTTCCTCATCCCTTACTATACTTGAATCGTTTACACCCCATAGAATATTATACATATATTCATCAGGATTTCTTGTTATTCCTGTATCCAAAATAATTTTTTACAACAGGATACCAATAAAATTTCTTTTGAATTTCTAAAAGAGCCTTACCTTTTCTTAACCTTATAATTTTTTCATTATTTAACATTCTAATTAAATCTAAAGTTGTCGGTTTATCAACATCAGCATAATGCCAATCTTTTATTGAAAATACCTCATTCTTATGTTGTAGAACATATTTATTAAAATACCGAATACCCTTTTCTTGAAGGTATGCTTGAACACAGAAATGATAATTTTCTTGAAGCCTTCTTGCTGTCATTTATGTATTAGAAATATATGTTAGAATAATATTATGGCACGAAACACCTCCCCATCTTCCCATAGTTAAATCATTTTGTATTTCCTTACTTATTATATATAATCCTGTTTTTTCTGTTTTCATGAGATAAACAAGGGCAAAACCATTATTATATTTACCCTTATTAAATTCTTTTATTTGTTGTTTACTAATCGTGGCTCCACAAAACTCATTCTCGATACCAAGTGGATAATATTCTTCCTTACGAGACTGATTTAATTGTTCCAGGTCTTCGAGGTTAATTTTAAATGACCAATTATACCCTAAATCATTCATATCATACCCCCATTGTTCTATTCTCATACAAACGATACGCCCTTCTTTATAAAAATTTATTTTAATTCGAACTGTGAATTCTGTATGACCTGGAGATAATATCAACACTTCTGTATCTTTAGAATACACAGCCGTTTTATTTAAGTATATATATTGTGATAAATCGCTTAATCTCACCAAGTCATTCGCGTCAGTCGGGCTTGGATAATTTTTTAATTTATAAGCATTTTTCATGTTAATATTTTTGTTTATATTATATTTATATCGTTCAGCCTGTGCCTTTGTGTAATAATTTGATAAATCAATATCCAGTTCTTGAGATACACCAAAGATAGAACCATCTTTACCAACATAAGTCATTTATATTAGATTAAAAATAATATCATAAAATTTTTTATTTTTGTTGAGTTGAAATAACACATATAGACATAATTGACCACAACACTTGGAATTTAATTCTTGGACTTGAAATGTTTGATAAACACCATTCTGTAAGAATTTTATGACTTCAACAGGTGGTGGAAGACCAAAACTATCAAAATAATATTTGTCTTGACTATTAAAAATACAAACCCAATGAGAACCGTTCCCATCATTATCTTCTAAGTTCATAATAATATTCTTTGTATGTTTTGACACATTTGTTAATTCATCTCTCATACAAATAACCACATTATGAATTTTTAATTTCTTACAATATTTGGCAAGTTGTAAATTTGATGTTGTATTCTTTCCAAATTCTTTCAACCACTCATCAATGCTCATTTATTTATTAGAAAGATATAATCCATTACCTCTTTTCGTTAATTTTACACCTGCTTGTGCTATAGAAGAAAGCATATCTCCAACTAACAATCTCGCTTTATCAGGCAGACCTTCAAGTTTTTCAGCAAAATCTACAATTACACCACTTCCACTAATTTGTTTCTCCAACTCTTTGTTATGTCTTTCCAATTCTTTTTGAGCCTGGAGTTGAGCCTTCCTTTCGTTGGCAGTTTTGACCGCTGTTGAAATACCACCCGTCAATGCTCCAACCGCACTTAAACCAGCAAATAAAGGAATTAGAAATGGGAGAAATCCTCCACTCGTCTCTCTTATTGAATATTTTTTCAACATTGGTTTTGTCATTTTAATTTTAAGTGAGCCAGTGTCATTCAAGATTTTAACCTGTTCTCTTGTGAGCAAAACATCAATTCTTACTGCTCCTTTTCTCTGAATTGTATTAACGTTAATCGTACAAGGCTTTTGATTTTGAACACAAGATGATAGTTTATGAAGATTGATTTGATTAACATATACCCCAGTTGGTACTTTGCCACTCATTTATTTAACAAAAAATTATGTGAGACTAATCATCACACCATTATCTGTATTAATCTGCAATTCTGTTTCTTCCAAAAGCAAACAATATGTATCAACTTCTTCACTCTCTCCTCTTTCAATGTATAGGGAAGTATCCACTCGATTAGACTTTATAGTTTCTTTTTGAGCGCTCAGGTCAAACGTATAGATTGTATACAAACTTTTAAATGCTGTCATATCCAAAATAGGTTCTTTATTTCCATTACTTTCACACACCTTTTGGTAAGACTTGTATGCTTCAGCAAAATCATTTTTTTCCCAATTAATTTCCAATCTATCTCGTGGATAAAATGTTCCATCTAGAGAAACGCGAAGTTGTTTCACCTTAGCATTATCACTCAATGCATTATTCTTATCAGTC
The DNA here is from genome assembly GCF_056783735.1 of Eptatretus burgeri. Lineage (NCBI taxonomy): Eukaryota > Metazoa > Chordata > Myxini > Myxiniformes > Myxinidae > Eptatretus > Eptatretus burgeri. Next base: position 11,206 of record NW_028222592.1, on the reverse strand, counting down.
GCAGTATCACCATCTGGCTTTTTAAAAATCATCCACAGATATCGTGGCTTTCCTTCCAGAACACCCAAATTCCACGTGTAAGTAGTTTGATTGAGTTTAACGTGTTGACATCTTCTTTTGAGGTATGATACACTGAGTGGTTTTTTTGAGTTAAGTCTTCGATTCAACATCTCTTCTGTTTTAAGATTAGGAGTATATTCACTGATATACCAACTCATCTCCTCAATTACAAATTTATTCTGATCACCAAAAGCATTACCAACACCAAAAAGCAATCTATTTTCATTATCATTCCTTTGTAGTTGAAATCTAATTTTAAGACCATACAGAACTTTATCATAATCACAAAATCCAAATATACCTTTAAGAGGAACTGCCACAGTAAAACTATTTTCTGCTTTTGTATCATCATTATACATTCCTTTCCTTTGAGTATACCCAGGGTCTGTGTTTGTTCCCGTTGACATATCAGGAATAAAACCTTCGACAGACCCCTTTCCCATTCTATCACTGAATGTATAGAGTGTAAATTTCATCATTTCAGATACAGCAGAGACATAATCAACCGCTTCAACTTCTTGTGTTCCAATATACAATCGCACACTATCAAACATTTTCCAGAAGAAATCATTTACAAGTGTAGCGTTTGTGTTATTCCCAGCCTTAGTGAATTTAAATTTACACAACAAGAAACTTTCGGAGAGATTCAAATAGGTTTGTTGATTATTTATTTCAAAACTTTTTGTACCATTTGTATTCCAGTCTGTTCCAGTTATTGCATTTACCTTGAAGTAATCTTCTTTTTAGTGGAGTTTGAGATAATAATAGTATCATCCAAATCATAGATACTATCAATTGCTTCCATACTTGTATTTATTTAGGAAAAAAGATGTTAAAACTTTTGAAACCCTGATCCAAGTATTTGAATTATTTTCTGTCGTTCTTGGAGGGACAACTGAGTTTTACCTTTCTTAATTTCTTTTATTGCTTGTAATTTATGAGATTCTTTCTGAGCATCTTTTATACTCTTTACAGCACCTGCTACATTTCCCACAGCAGAAGCAGTTGAACCAATTAGGTCTTTATGTTTAAGAATAGTTGAACCAATACCCATGAGAGTATCAATTATCCCATCTCCTCTAAATTGATGTCCGACACCCCTTTGTCTCTTAGGTTTATAGTATCCTCTACCAAGATACATACCTTCACCCTTGTAGTACGGGGAAAGGAACATCCCATCCCCTGTAATTATTTTATATTTTCCCAACTCGTGCTTCCTCACAATAACCATCGTATTTATTTATTGAAAAACTTCACGTAGGTGAATTCTGATGGATATAACTTCTCCATTAAAAGAGATCACACGATTATCTTGGTCGGTTATCCTAAAATTTACTCTGTGTATGGTTTTTCCTGACACAGGTAGATAAACCAAATTTTTAGGCTCCATATTGAATTTATAACCAATTGGGGTTGAGTATGCGCTGAATGAAAATATTGTATTTGTTTTTAATCCATCATTATAAGCACCATCAATCAAATCACAGTGAATTAACACCGAATTTATTCCTGAGGATATTTGAATGACATTATCACTGTAAAACGTCCCATTAGTTTCATTCTTTTTTGAGGAGAAACCTAATAACTCTCTAAATGAATTATCAATTGTGAAATCAACCTTGTAGTTATTTTTAACTTTAATCGTTGATTTTGAAGTATGTTTTTGAATGTTTATAACAATATTTTTTGGTTCATCACCCTGTTCTTTCATAAGACGAGCAATTTCGGAAGATATTTGAGAAATCTCGTATGCTCCGGTTGAGACTGTTATCGTTTTGTATCCACTTCCCGGATTATAACTAAACTTGTCATTTTTCTCGGTTATATTAAATAAGGTATTATAAGTCTCCATGGACAATAAAGATGCCTCATATTCTTTTGTTGTGTCAAGTTGTAGTGGGTATGGGAATGAAGATGTGTGGTCGCTTGTTGTGAAATTAAAACTCAGGATTGTGCTTCTCATCTTATTTAATATGAGATAAAATGTCTTTATATTGAGATTTATTAATTATTTTCATGTTCATCAACTGGTCTAAAATGGCTGATGCTTCATTAAAACAATTGTTATTTCCAGCCTTCTTACTGCCGAACAACAATAACAGTCTATTAACTAATTGCGATGGGTCATTTGGAAGAAAACTAATACCTGAACCAAGGATACTTAAAGCCTGAATAATGTGTTTCTCCTTCTCATTCTTCCTACTTTTACCAGAAAGAATAACCTTATAATTTAGAGTGTTCAGCAAATCAATATATACTCTATCATCATTATTTTCCATATCCAATGGTTTATCAATATACTTTGATTCATCCCTCACAGTTGAACCTTGTCTTCCATCTTTTGTGAGAAGAAACATTAATCTCGGAGTTAGTTTAACAGGGGGTTGAGCAGAACTTAAGAACCTTAATTCATCATTAAATATCAATACCTTTTCTTGAACAAGATGAAATATTGCTGGTTGTTCTGTTGGAATGAGTCCTGCTTTGGTTTTTGAATCCGCTGAATATTCATTGTTTTGAACAGCATTCACAATATAATCAGGGGTTGATTAATCTCTTCCAGTTGTTGAAATAAACCTTCATCATCATATTCTAATTCTCCTAAATGCTCTAATTCTTCCTCCGTCATTTGACTGAAATCTTTTAACATTTGAAGCTTTCTAGGAGTATATTCTACTGTGGGAACTGTGGAAACATCTTTCATTTTTTCTTGGGAAGTTTTTAAAAGTGGTTTAAAAAATTTCTCTTGTTTTTTTCAAATGCTTCTTCGCCCGTTAGTTTCTGTCTGCGTTTCTTCTTTATGTCTTCCTGTTGTTTTACAACTTTTGAAACCAACTCTTGATGTTCCTTAAATCTTCTTGCTCTTTCTTTTGTATCCATTTATTTATTGTAAAATATCATTTAATGAATTGTAAAGATCAACAGGGAAATTTTCCTTTTCTTCATCATTCAAGTAGATGTGTTCAAATAAATCCTTTTCTTTAAATATTTCATCAAATTCTTTATTAACATTAATGCGAGTTGTAATTTCTTCTTCACTAATCCTTGCATCTCTGCTTTTCATACGTTTGTGTTGAGTTTCTTCATCAACATCAAAACCGAATGATAAAATCTTCACTCCGCTCAGATATTTAATAATTTGTCTCGTTCCTTCTGGATTAGTTTCTAATATCCCAACACCACCAGATTTTAGTTTCTTTAACTCACTCTTACAATGTGAATATTTTGTTGTACCAAGAGAAACCTCCTCAAATATTTGTCCTTCATTCCTCAATCGCATATGTTCCTCCACTGAAATATAGTGATAATCTTCACCTTTTACTTCTCCAGGTCTTATTGCTCTAGTTGTTGTTGATACAATGCGTATCACGGGTGTTTTTTAAGTAAATTTACAATATTCTCATTTGTACTACACAAGAACCTTGATTTATGAAAGTTTTTTCCAGAAGCAGATTTACCCACAAGATTTATAATAATAGTTGTCATTTATATATGTAATTGTTTATAAAACAAAAAATATATCCCTTAATATCTCATCTTGTTTCACAACAATATATTTATATTTTTCAGTCGTGGTGCTTCATATAATCCTCAAATTTCTTTTTACTACATAATGTAGAACAATTATCTCTCCAAAAATTATTGATATCTATTGAATTTAACTTGAATAAAATAAAAGTATTAGCATTGTTTCTGATGGAACGACGAGGAAGTTGGAAAGTACGATTGACTAAGATAAATACAATTACAAGAAGAATGTCTCCCTCTTGTGTAGTAGCTGTCCATTACCGTTTGGTTTCTCTCATTAACACAATCATCAAAGATAACGAGGTTCTTTTTTGATTTATCCAAATCTTGGGGAGACGGTATATCATCCGTATTATCACTAAGAATACAAGTTATAAGATTTGATTTCTTTTTACATCTCTGTGTATCACAAAATAGTTGAATTATATCTTCAATGTTATAATCATTTAGGTTTTTTTGACGTTTAAATAAACCTATTATATCTTCTTTTTGAAGACCAGCATTAAAACCTTGTGAGAGTAGTTGATACTCTGGTTGAAAACTCGACTTTGTGAAAATTATTAAATTATCATAATCTAAAAAGTTGGGAGTGAGGAGCATTTTTAAAAGTAAGCAGGTTTTTCCACATCCACTTGAACCAACTATGAGACATCTTAATGAATTTGGGAGATTTTTATGGTTGTTAAATTTTATCTTATTTTCCCAAATAGGTAAAAAATCATTCATTTATATATTTGAAAAACAGGTTATTTAATTTATTATTGGCTTTTTTAGAAACTCTATATTTTATCCTAAGTTCAGGTTTAATTTCAAGATAATCCATTATTTTATTTATACAATATCTTGTGTTGATATTTCCCTGAAAATTACATCCATGAATAATATACAACAACAATCCTTTGAACATTTCTCTTATACGTTCAGTTTCTTCCCTTGTAAGGAAAGGTGTGTTATCATCCTCATACTTTACATTCATTTCTCTAATCAATCTTGTAAAGTAATTCATTTTTGGTGTAAATCTAAAAGAATTATTTTCCTTTTTATATTTTTTATTATCATTAATTAGAAGATAATCACAGAATATACATTGTTTATAGGCTTTTGACTCTGTGTTTAATCCCTGTCTTTCACACGCAGGACAATTCTCAAATTTGTCATATGGAGAATCAGGAAAGTCTAGCATATTTATAAAGTAAAACTTTACTTAAACTGAAATTCATCTATACTTCCAGTTGTATATTACCATCGATATCGATATACTTTTTTTCATTATCAGATTCAACGACAACATTTTTTATATTAAAGGTAATTTTAAAATTATCGTTAACTACTATTGAACGAAATGTCATTTCACCTGATATATTAACATCCTTTATTTCATCAAGATTTACATCTTTAGGGTTGTTGAAAAAAATACAAATTTCTCCTTGCATATTACAGATGGTCTTATCTTTTCTTTCTAAAGCTTCATCCATAAGGTTTTTGTTCTTTGATACTTTTTCTTGTTTCATTGCTTTTTCTAGTTTTGAATATATTACTAGAAGGAGAGGAGAAACTTTTGTTAGAGATACTTTAATTGATGTTCTACCAGGTATACTAAAAGCCCTTCCACTGAAGGAAATTGAAGAACTCATATTATTTACCATAATAGTTTTTATCCAATAGTTGTTATATTTATCTTTGTTCAATTTTACATCCTTGACATATTTCTCAGTATCTTTAACAGATGAAGAGATTGATTGAAACTTGTCTTTTGTGTCTTGAAACATTGTATTTATTAAGTGAAAAAGTTGGAGGATAAAATGTTTTTAAGCACAGATTCACCTATAAATTAAACGAAATTTTCATCAAGAAAATTTTAGTTTAAGCAAAGTTTTATTCTATAAATATGGTGAATACAACGTACTGCGATGTTTGTATTCACGAATATAAACATTATAGAAAACACCTCCGAACCAACAAACACACATTTAATCTATTTCATCAAATATCTCCTCTTGAGTTGGAAAGAAAACATTGTGATATCTGTTCAAAGGATGTTTTGAAGAGTAGTTATAATCAACATCTTCAATCACAAAAACACAAGAAAAATGAGTTTAAAGTAAAGGGAGACTATTATATTAAAAACACGGATGAGGTATTTAAAGGGCATATAAAAATAAGGATTTTTCAATTTGGAGAACCCGGTCCATCATCAATAGCTGAATCAATTGAAATAGTGAAACCCGATGTTGAAAAATTTATTAAAAAGATATTAAAAGAAATAAAAACTTTAAAGTTTTATATGGGAGTGAAAATGAATATGAAAAGACAAGATGAAGAACAAACTCCTTATATGAGAACAGATCTTCATTTTATAACATCATTTCAAGATTTTTTGAATAGTGGGGTTTATGAAGAACTATCAAGACAAGAGGAGGATGTTGATAATACAGTGGTAGGAAGTGGATTCAATATTAAAAAAATCATCTTTTTAGATATACACATTCTAAAAATCAAACCCTCTTAAAGCTTCTTCTTATATTGAATTACCAAAAGAAATAAAACTAAAGAAGGCAGTTGTTAATATTAAGAACAATGATAATAAATGTTTTCTCTGGTCTGTTCTTGCTCACTTACATCCACCAAAATGTAATTCAGAAAGAGTAAAACAATATATGAAATATGAGAATACCTTGGACATTAAAGATTTTAAATTCCCAATGCCATTAACAGATATTCCTAAATTTGAGAAAAAGAATAATCTTTCTATTAATGTATATGGATTAACGGATACAAACAAAGTTCAAATATTAAAAATTTCAAACAACTATAAAAATGAAGAAACACACATTGATCTTTTATATTTTAGTGTTGGAAAGAATTCACATTACACATACATCAATAATTTATCAAGATTAATCTCTTCTCAGGTATTCAGAACAGCAAACAAAATATATCCTTGTAAGCGATGTCTTAATTCATTTCATACAAAAGAACGATTAGAACAACATTCAAAATATTGTAGTAATCATAAATCAGCTGTAATTACAATGCCTAAACCTGGTGAAAAGATTTATTTTGAAGATTATAATAAATCTATCATGCACCCATTTGTGATATACGCTGATTTTGAATGTATCCTTAAAAAGATAAATACTGCTTCTCCTAATCCAAAAGAACCATATACAAATAAATATCAAAAACATATTCCTTGTGGTTTCTGTTATTATATCAAATCATCTGTTGGAGAAAAGTATAACAAACTTGAACATTATCGTGGAAAAAATGCTTCACAAGAGTTTGTAAAACGATTAGAAAAGGATTGTATAAGACTCACTAAATTAATGAAAGAAACAAATGAACCGATGAAATTAACCAAAGAAGAAAAATTAGAATTTAGAATGAACAATATCTGCCATATTTGTGAGGGGGAAATTAAGGAGTCTAAAGTTAGAGACCATTGTCATCTTACTGGTAAATATAGAGGTCCCGCTCATTCCTGTTGTAATCTTAATTATAAATTACCTTCTTTTATTCCAGTCTTTCTTCACAACAGCGCCAACTATGATACACATCTATTTATAAATGAACTTTCAAAAACACCAGGGAATATTTCTGCTATAACAAACACAAGTCAAAAGTATATTTCATTTTCAAAAATGATATTCACAAAACCTATAACTCGTATTAGGTTTTTAGATTCTTACAAGTTTATGGGAACACCACTAGCCTACCTCGCATCAAATCTAAGCTCCACGGACTCTTTTCCAAATCTTAATTCATTCTTTCCAAAAGAGGAAATTCTCACTAAAGAGGAAATTCAGATTAAAGAGAGAATTCAAAGTAAAGAGGAAATTCTAACTGAAGATGAAATTCTAATTATAAAGAAAATTCGAACTAAAGAGGAAATTCAGATTAAAGATGAAATTCTGATTAAAGAAGGAATTCTTACGAGAGAGGAAATTCAAACAAGGAATGAAATTCAAAGTAAAGAGAAAATTCTTACAAGTAAGGGAATTTATCCTTATGATTATATGGATTCATTTATGAGATTTAAAGAAACACAACTTCCTTCAAAAGAAAGTTTCTATAATAACCTTTATGAAGAAGAGATAAGTGATAAGGAATATAAACACGCACAAGAAATATGGAAAATATTTAAGATAAAGAACCTTGGAGAATATCATGATTTATATCTAAAAACAGATGTTTTATTGTTAGCTGATGTGTTTGAGGCTTTTAGAACACTCTGTCATAATAAAAATTGTTATGGATTAGACCCTGCCCACTATTTCACAGCTCCTGGTTTAGCTTGGAGTGCAATGTTGAAAATGACAAAACAAGATATAGATTTAATCAGTGATGTTGATATGCTTTTGATGATTGAGAAGTCCAAGAGAGGTGGAATATCACAAGTATGTTCAAAAAGATATGCTAAAGCAAATAATAAATATCTCCCAAATTATGATAGTGAAAAAGATAGTAATTATTTGATGTATTTTGATGCTAATAATTTGTATGGATGGGCAATGTCTCAATCTCTACCTTATGGTAAATTAGAGTGGGTGGAAGAAAAGGATTATGAAAAGGCTTTGATGAATATTGTTATTTCTTCTCAAGAGGAATTGAATGACGAAGAAGAAGGTTATTATTTTGAAGTTGATTTGAGGTACCCGAGTGATCTTCATAATAAGCATAAAGATCTTCCTTTTGCATGTGAGAAAGAAACTCCAAAGAAAGAATGGTTAAGTGATTATCATAAAAGTTTTAATATTAAAGGTAAATCAACAGAAAAGTTATTAACAACATTCTATGATAAAGAGGGATATGTTTTGCATCAGAGAAGCTTAAAACAGTTTTTGAGAGAAGGATTGAGAGTAGCTAAAATTCATAGAGTTTTAAAATTTAAACAAAGTCCTTGGGTGAAAAAGTATATTCAATTCAATACAGATATGAGAGCAAATACAAAAGTAAAATTTGAAGGGGACTTTTATAAATTAATGAATAATGCTGTATTTGGAAAGACTATGGAAAATGTTAGAAACAGACAAAACATTAGATTCGCAACATCTTGGAAAGAAGCTTCGAGATTGATAAATAAACCAAGTTTTGAGAGAGAAGAGGTTTTTTCAGAGAACTTTTCTGCAATTCATATGAAAAAGGAAAGTATTGTAATGGATAAACCAATTTATATTGGAACAGCAGTTCTTGATTTATCAAAGATATTGATGTATGATTATTTGTATAATGACTTAAAGAAAGAGTATGGTGAAAATGTTTCATTGTTGTATATGGATACTGATAGTTTTATCCTAGATATAAAAACTGATGATGTTTATGAAGATATGAAGAAAAATATTGGAGTATATGATACAAGTAATTTCAGCAAGAAGAGTGAGTTATTTTCCAAAAAGAATGAAAAGGTTATTGGTAAGTTTAAGGATGAGTTGGGTGGAAAAGTAATGAGTGAGTTTATTGGATTGAGAGCAAAGGCATATGCTTATAAGTATGGTGAACAGATTGATAAGAGGTTAAAGGGAATAAAGAAATATGTAATAAAGAAATCAATAACTTTTAGAAATTATTATAATTGTTTGATGAATAAGAAAGAAGAATATAGGAAAATGAATACAATAAGAAGTTATAAACATAACATATATAGTGAAGAAGTAAATAAAAAGGCATTAGGAGCCTTTGATGATAAGAGATTTATTTTAGATAATGGAATAGATTGTGTTCCATATGGATATTGTATGATAGAGTGTATAAAATAGATTATGTTTTAACGATGGGAAGATGGGTTAGGGTTTTTTAAGGGCTACCGCCGCGTTTTTTCACAATATATAAATGGTTAAACCAAGTATTAATCAAACTAAAGAGTGGAGAAAATCTCAGTCTTGGTATATAAATGGAAAACATAATGAATGTGAAAAATATCAAATAAGTCTTATTGAAAAAATAACTAAAACAAAGGTAAATAAAACAAATAAGCGAATTAATTTAAAAACTAGTAAGTTAGAGGATGTAAAGAAAAAATGAATATCCTTGAATGGACTGAAAACTTTGATGGTTATCAATTGAACAATGAAAAAACAATTTACTATAATCTCAAAATGATATGTGGCTCAGGAGGTGGTCAGATGAGAGCATTAAGAGAAGTTTATCATTTCGTAATGGCACAAAAGGGGTATCTTCAAAAATATAAAGATTCAAATGTTTTGTTTATCAATATTTTAGATGGGGATTATTGTGCAAAGAAAATTAAACTATTGAAGGAATTTGAGAATGAACAAATCTTTATAGGTTCAATGAGTGAGCTGTTCAACCCCCAGGTGTTCAATTCAATGAGGTTCAACCTCCAGGTTAAAAGGGGAGACAAATAAATATACCTTGGGATAAAAAGGGGATTTATTTTTAGGGAAAAAAAAAATAAATCGCTGAAAATCCCCCATTCATTTACATGGGGAAAAGTGAGCCAGAATCAGTATTCTTACCCTACTTATACATATACACATACACATATATACATATACACATACACATATATACATATACACATACACACATACACATATATATATATATATATATATATACATATAAATATAGATACATACATATACATATCCATACAAAAACATACATATATACATATACATATACATATATGTTGTTGCGGATTCTGGGGTGGGGGGGGGCGACGAGTGCTTCAATCGCTGTCCGTAACCAGTTTGGGTTTTCGCACCCTACTCTCGACATACAAATGTTACAGATTCGAACCCACTCACCACCGCCGTCTCCGGGGTGATAACGCCGGATGGTTCAGCACAGGCCTCGGGTCACGCATCTCGAATTGCGATACCAACGTACCCCTGGACCTTACCAGTTGGGGAAATAGACCCCGGTTACAGACTGGTTCTGTCAGATACCGAGCAAATTCTGCCAGTCTGCAACCATTTTGGTTTTTATATCCAAATCGAGCAGATCGTTCCTCGGCGCTTGCACAAATTAATTCAAAGCGGCAACTTCATACAAATCACCCAGATTTATTGGGGACATCGGGGAACAGGACACAAGCAAAGCATTCACCACAATGTTATAATTAATCTATAACCCGTTCTTTACTAGGGAGCTACGGATTACGGGTTTTGAAGGGGACTCTAACGAGATAAGCCTTAAACAACATACAGACAAGACATGGCCAGCATGCAGACAAGACACAGAGTACTTGGTGATGTTTCATGGATGAGAGGAAAGTGTCAAAAGCACGAATGTGGCCCGTGACGAGCCGATGTCCACGGATTCGAGCCCCAAGCTGGAGCACGCCGCGTGGCAAAATGGCGCTCGTCCTCCTTTTGTCACACCGCCCACTCACACGGCCTATGCGCGTTCTGACCCCGCGTAAGGTCGACGGCACAAGACAGACAGTCAGATCGATGGTGGGTTTCAGCTGGTTTCGCACAAGGTCCAGCATACAAGTCCAGGCCTGGCCTCTGCACCAGACCAGGCCAAATTGAGGTGTTGGGCTCCGCAGGCTGGGTCCATGGGATTCCAAGACGTCGTCGAGCCGTGAGGTGAGTAGGGACAGTCAGAGGCTCCGTCACTGGACTCCGGATGAACCTATCGATGTGCTCCT